>NC_133664.1:110402014-110526834 GCF_037893015.1 Macrotis lagotis
AAAATTTACCTTGGGAAATTCACCAATGTAGGCACATGACAAGTAAGATGAAACACTTTAGGGCATTTCTCACAACAAAGGAGTTCCCCTCCATTCTGACACACTGCACACCAATCTTCATTGGGGTCATCTTCTTTTCTACTTTCTCCACCATGAAGAGGTGATTTCTGTGAGACCCCACCCCATCCAGACTTTCCATTTGAAGGACTTGCTTGAAGTCCTGGTCGATCCCCTGTGCTATCTGGAGCATCTGTTCTTAAAACAGCTTCCTCAGATGTGGCATTATGATTACTGTCCAAGAGCAACGAAGTAAGTATGCTTCTTGGAAAGTTGGTCTAAATGGAAAAGGTAAAAAAAAAAAAAAAAAAAAAGTTTAAAAATAAATGTTTTTTTAACATGTTTCCCCAGATTACTGTCACTCTGGCTTATTTTTCTCCCTTAGCTTGAAGGAATTTGAAAATTGAATATGGTAAACACTAGACTCTCTGAATAAACATGCTTCAGATAATATCATTTTGTAATAAAGTTATAATAAAATATTATTCACAATACTATTGACATTGCAGCAACAATATTTTTTAAAGTTTCTGTTATTTCCAATGCTGATAGTAAATTTTCTTGCTTACATATTAACATTATGCCTAATGGCTACAAAAATCTAATCCTTCAAAATAAGAATAGTATCTATGATATATGGTGATTACATTTTGAGATCTAGGTTCTTCATCTGTTTCTTGTTTTACTACAACAATAGGAAAATCATAATTCTCATGTGGGCCACTATTTTCCTGCTTGATTCTTATTGGTTCCAACATGACCACTGGGACTTTGTGTGTAGAATCAGCTCCTGCTGGTTTGCTGGAAGAGCCAGAGCTATAAAAAAGAAAAGGTAGAAAGAAAAAGTCTATATGCTATAAAGTTATTTGCAACATTACAAGTAGGATATCCTTAATATGGGACACAACATACTTTCTAGACATCATTTCTGACTTGACTACCCTGCTAACATGAAGGAATCTGGTCAATATGAAAAAGGCTTTCTCTCCTTTTGAGAAGTATTTTTCACTAGAATAAACAGATACCACCATTTATTCACCAAGCTTTCTTCCCCTCACACCCATTAATTTTGGTCATTACAAAAGTTCTATTTGTCAATATACTATTTTAAATAGAAAACGCTATGTTTCTTTCTATTCATCTTATTTTTTACCTCATTTCCACATACTTTCATTGCAAACGCTTTTTAAATAATTAGATAATTCTCTCCTTTTTAATACTTAATTGATGTTATAATTTATACTTATTTAACTGATTATATTTGAAATAGATAAAGCAAATGTTTATAATATACTAGAATTGGCAAAATGAATCTTGCTACAGATGTGAAATAGCTTACCTTCCTCTGCTTCCAACACTGGAGGCACTAGGTGAGCGGATTGGTGGGTGTACACTAGTCATAGTTACAGGTCCTAAAAATCAATCAAAAATTATTTGTGTACATAAGAGTTAAAAAAAAAAAAGGAAAAAATGTGGGAATAAATGACTCACTGCATGGCATTTATATACTAAGTAGCCATATACAAGACCAACTACATTTAAGAGTAGTAAAAAATGCAAGACAGGATACAAAATGCAAAATTCTGTCATACAGAAAAATACTATAATTAAGAACAGATTGGCACTTAAAATATACATGGATTCAGAATGGCAGAGGGAAAGAGAGAGCTATGGGTTTGGGAAAAGAACAAAGAAAAGCAAAGATGAATGTGCATATCATAACTAAAAAGCATATTCAGAATATGTCTCAAATAGGTAGACTAAATCCTCAGATTTGATTTGGAAGGCAAAAAAATATTAAAGATCCAAGAGCAGCAAAGGACTGATGAAAAAATACATAGACCTAGAATGTTGAGTAACAGGGAAAATGAGAAGTAAATAAAGCAATTTCATTGATAAGTGATAAAAAAAAAAAAGTAAGATTAGAAAAAAGCTTCGCATTTTCATATTACTACTATGTTTAAACACATCTTTCTAATGACTGGTAAATTGTTTTAAATTTTTCTCCACTACTTTATTTCAACTTAAAATTTACTTTGCAAAGTGTGCTTAGGTCAAAAACCAAACATAAAACTCATAATTTCCTGATTTTTTTTTTGTTATAGTTTTCTGGGAAATTAAAGTAGGAAATGAGTACACAGTATTTCATTAAAATGCATAAATATAACTGAAGGCAAAGAATTCATTAAACCAGTCAGTAAAATGTTATAGATTGGATGACACCAAAAATTTATATAAATATTAGGAAACTATTTGACTTTTACCTTCTCTATAAAATAATAATTTCAGGTAAGAAACAAGGGTCAAAAAAGGTTTATTGTGTAAACTTAGGGAATAGCAAATAGAATCATGACAATCAGAAAGCATGACTAAAACACTTGTAGTCAGAGGTGCAGAGGACAGGGAATGAGCATTAACCATACTGGATTAATAATGATAAGACAATTAAAATGCCAGAAAAGTATTTTAATCTTTCAAAGTTGAATTAATATTGATATACTGAGTAACAAGATCAACTTTGTTGCCTATTGTATCTGGTTCAATTTTTTTTTTTAAGACAATGAACTTAAGAGTGACTTGTCCAAGGTCTGAGGCCAAATTTGAACTCAGGTCCTCCTGCCTCCAGGGCCAGTGCTCTATCCATTGCAGCACCCACCTGGCTGCCTGTGTATCTGGTTTTGTTCCCAATTACTAATAGGACAATATTTGACATAAGTGAGATCCCTTAAACATTGAACAGAGACGGGAAAGGATTAAAAGCTATCTACATAAACTAAAACAAGTACTATACCCGGGAGGCCTGGAGATGGTACAGATGAATTTGGTGATTGGACTGTTCTGTTTGAAGGAGGTCTTGGTTGGTTGTGCTCTACATTAGCATCTTTCCTCACAAGATTATCCAGTATGATAGTACTTGAACAGTCAATCTTGCAAAACAAACAAAAAAGAGCAGTTTTATTTAAGGAATTCTGCATTTGCAAACTAGAAATTACATTATACTTATCCAAAATGTGTATCTACCCACATCAACAAAATCAAACAAAATGCATTATATATCATATGAAAGTTCTGACACTGCACTATTTCCATAGGAAATGAAAGATATAATTAATCTTAATAGTCTACCTTGAGGAATTAAGTCTACCTTGAACACCATAGATGTAACTTTATATTTTATATATATATATATACACACACACACACACACACACACATATGTGCATTATACACACGTACATATGGATATATTCAGAAAAGGTACAGTACAGAATATAAATTATTTTCATCAACACTAATGCCAAAGATCAAAAAATACCCACTTAAAAAACCCATTGTAATGACCACTACAAAATTATCTATCTTACTTCTTATTCCGTCAAACCAAAACAATTTATCTCTCAAATCCAAAACTACTGACGATATATCATGATTTCAAGCATGGACATCTCTTTAACTGAAGAGACGACCACACTTTCTACAAGCTAGTATATGCTATCTAAAGTTAGCATGACTAAGTAGGAATGTCAAAGTTGAGCAAAAAACAAGGTCTTTCATAACATGATCGTAACAGTCCTTCCCTGGACAAGGTAGAGTCTATAATCTGTCCCTGACGATGAATCTTCTAATTTAGGAACAAGTGCTAGCTATAACTTGCAGGTCTACTGAAATCAAACTGAAGGTCATGTACACATTAGGAGAAGCACTTGTTTGAGCAGTTTCCTATCCAATATATTTGCTGTGGACAGGAATCAGTGGGACCAGATGTAGCAAATTCATAAAATATCAACTTGAGATTAATTATGCTTAGAAACAAAGTGATACTTCAGATTTTGCTTTAACACAAGATATTGAGAAATAATTGTTACTTGATTGCTCGATAATCACTAAATGGTTTTATCTAGATTAAAAACTGAAGGTCTGGATCATCTGCATGAAAAAAATATTTTAAAATAGTTTCTTCATTCTAGGTTGTACATTCCTCCTTATAATGTCACAAAGAAAATGTCTAATACTGGATAAATCACATCCTGTTGGATTCCCATTCTTGCTATTGGAACTACTAAATAGTGACAGAATTAGTGTGGGACTGCAAAAAGAACAATAAATTTTATCCTAGGTATGCCAGAAGCAGGGCAATGGCCCAGTAAATAGCTATTACAACAGCTTCTATGTGGTTCAACAAATATGAGCACCTTGGGATGAATGCAGACCCTTTGGAACAGGGTCACTCTGTGGAGCTGAACTCCTTAACTCTGCAGGAAGGAAAAATTCTGCTTCTATCTATGATTTACAAAAGACATGTTTCCTGGTAACTTAAGGAGAATCAAGCATAGATGCTAATGGATATAGCAACAAATAATGAGCATTGAGACAATGCAGTAAGAGTTATGGCTCTAGAAAATTTAAGTGTTTTGTTATTATCACAAAAAAAGTCCTTTTGGAGGGGGGGAAGGTAGTTTGAATAAATTCAAAAGAAAACAAAAGAATTGTTTGAGATTTATAAGTTCCCAGCATAAAATAGAATTCAAACATAAATTTTTTCCTTTATATTTCTAAGGCTTTTTTTTTGGGGGGGGGGGGGGGGAGATGGTTTTGCAAAGCAATGATATCAAGTGACTTGGCTTGGTCATGTAACTAGTAAGTAACAAGTCTCTGAGGTTGGATTTGAACTCAAGTCCTCCAGACTTCAGGGTTGGTACTTTATCCACCTCACCAGATACCTGTTCCCAATAATTTCTTCACAGACCTAAATTTCTTCCTTTCCTGGCAGGGCAATAGGTTCAAGAGATTTGCCCAATATCACACAACTATTGTCTGAGATCAGACTTGAGGTAATATCCTCCTAACTCGAGAGCCAGTGCTTTATCAACTGTGGCACCTACCTATACTTTTTGTACATTAATGAAAACTACCAATAGGAATAAATGAACATTGTCTTAAACACTTATTTAACAAAAATTAAATCACTAACTGAAGTATTTAGATATACTTACATCTGGAAGAGAAGGAAGATTATAGGAACTCCCAACTGGAGAACTCAGATCAATCATAGGTGGTCCAAAAGACTTAGCATCATATCCAGCTGCACTAGTAATGGTAGGACTAGAAGGAGTAGATGTGGTGCTACTAGCAGTTGAAGGAACAGTTGATGCTGGCCCACTGCTGCTAATTTGCCACTGGTAAGGAAGAAGGAAAAGTAGTAACAATCTACCATAATTATACTATGATTTGAGCAGCAAAATTTACTACAAAGTATATTATCTTGACATTTTATAGTTCAGTAAGAAATGGAAATTTAAAATTAGAATTAGAAGACATTTTGAAATAATATGTAACTCTGTGGAAGTTAAAATACATAGAAAACAATTCCTTTAAGGTTATTAGAAAAGAAACTAAAAGGAACACTTAAATATACTATTACATATTAAAAATACCATGTAATATAAAATAATATAGCAATTCAACAAGCACAGACCAGGGATAGTTATTAAAAAAGACAGGGAGAGGAAAGAGTTCAGAGAAAGCCCCGAATCTGGGAAAACAATTATGCAAAGCTTTTTATTTTGACCTAAATCTCTCAACTTCCCTAGTTGATGCTTCTCTTACTGTTTTGCTTCATGACTGCCACAATGATGACTTTAGGATTTTAATGGCTTTTTGATGCCGATTTTATCTTAAAAACTTAGTGTACACACTTATCTATCTGAGCTCTTTTTGTGAATGGCTTCTCCTTATCACTAGCCTGATATGATGATTCCAAAAGTCTGGAAAACTTGATGATTTTTATTTGTTTTTGTAACACCCAAATTTCCCAAATATCCCCTTCCCATGTCTTAAGACTGCCAGGGACTAATCTGTTGAAGCAAAGTCTTACAAAAAGAGGAAAAACAAATAGTTCAGCAAAAATAATGACTATAAGAAAGTTTGATATTACAGGCAAGGTTTTTCATATCCCTAATCCCTGACCTGTGTAAACTATCAGAGTAAGGAACAGTATAGGTTTTCTTCTCTTCTTTGAGGGGTCAATATACCCTCACATCTTTTAGTTAATAATGGTTTGCTGTTGTTCTATTTACATTCTAGAAACCATTATGGTTGAACACTTTAGTAATATTTGTATATATTGTTTTGTTGGTTATGCTTACTATACTTTATAATGGTGAATAATTCTTCTCATATCCGTTTAGCATATTCATTATTTCTTATAGCATGCCACTGTTTTGTTGCATTTATATACTCCCATTTTGATATATATTCTTTGCTGTTAACCTCTCAATATTTGTATAAGTTTACCCATATATAGGTACATCAAACTAAAACAGAAATGACATGACACAGAAGACCTGGGCTCCTGTTATAACTGAGTGCCTTGGATCTGCCACCCAAAGCCTGAAATTACTCATCTAAGAAATGTGAATAATAATCCTCCTGGATATATGAAGCACCCATGAAATAATATATCTAGAAAGACTTTTTAAAAAAATTTCTATACAAAGAAAACAAAATAAAAAAATTATTACTAGAAAAAATTTTATTTTTCAGCTTAATAAAACTGTGGTGCTAATCTAAGAGTACCTATAATCTCTGCTATAATCACCTAGCTGCATAAATGAAACTTGTGATGTTTAAAACCTAGACCATGATTCAAAGTACTGCAAAAACCACACATATCAAAGAGTTAAAAGTCGAGAGGGTCAAGGGAAAAATAATATCAGGTATACTATAGCATTTAAAAAATCATATAATCGAGTAATAAATTTTTTAATAGAACATAATCAGTCATTTGAAAGACCTAATTGTTCAGAATGACTGATGCTATTAGGAAAATTGGGAGTAACTATGTTTTTTGAAAGAGAGTATCTAACTTTTATGTGACTGCACATGCATGTGCACACACACAGAAAATGTTATAAATGGCTTCTATAGCTTAATTCTCTAATTTGGAAAGAATGCATGAACAATGAAAAATATCTTGGCATAAAGAAATTGCCTGGCTCATTAATAATTCACGATAGAGAAATAATTTACTCTTTAAGAGACAACTTTCCTAGGTAACTTGGAGCATTAGTAAAACAATGTTAAAAATGGAATTATGGGGCAGCTAGGTGGCACAGTGTATAGAGCGCTGGCCCTGGAGTAAGGAGTACCTGAGTTCAAATCGGACCTCAGACACTTAATAATTACCTAGCTGTGTGGCCTTGGGCAAGCCACTTAACCCCATTTGCCTTTCCAAAAAAAACCTAAAAATACTAACAACAACAACAAAAGAATTTGAAAACCAGAAAAATACTTAAGTATATTTCCAATTAATTATTTTGAATCAATGAAAAATTGAATGAAAAATGAAAGATGGAATTAAAGACTCAGACCAAACAAAAAGATGAGTAGATGAATAAATGAATAAGTGAACAAATATGTAAATGAGTTGATCACATATTCAGAGGTAGATGGAACCTCAGAAGTCATTCAGATCAACTCCTTTGATGTGAGTAAAGTAGCCTAATATCACAAAGGGAGGGAGAGCAAAATAACCAGATTATAAAGACAGATCTTAAGACCACCAGTCATAGAATGAGAATAGGCATGTAGAAAAAAAAAATGGAGTCCTTGATGTTTTGACAGCATAGAATCAGGTGTTTGAAACAAGTACACAGTTTCTAAAAGAATTTTTAAAAAGCCTATTAAATGATAAACAAACCCCAAGTTTCTCAAAACTAAATAGTAATAACAAAACATTTCTGGCACCATTTTTATTATTCAGTTGATAGTTTCAATGCATAGCATGATTCAGTCATATTAATATGATGTACATATTGAGGTGGACATCAGGAGAGCTTTCAATGCAGTTTAAGAATGAATATGAAAAAACAGGGGAGAGAGAAAACAAATGGGAGTGGTTAAAAAAGTTATTATATAAAAATGTGATGGAGCATTATTATGCTGTGAGGAATGATGGAGATGGCTTCAAAAGAACCTAGGACAACTGACATAAACTGAGACAAAATGATGTAAGCAGAAGTGAGGGCACTTCGTACAGGAACAGCAATATTGGAACAATGATCAACTGTAAATGACTCGGGTACTCTGATCACTATGATGATCCTTTCAGACAATTCCAAAGGTGCATGACTAAAAATGCTATCTATGTCTACATAAAGAACTAATGGATTGACAGTGAAGACCAAAACAGATTGGGGAGGGGGGATGGGGACACTAATGCAAAACTGGTTTGCATGAATTTATGTATAATGCATTTTGTATATTTATTATTAATGGGTGGGGCAAGAGTAGGGGAGAAAATTTAAAAATTAAAAAAAGAATTTCTGCATATTACTTGTATACTCAAGTCAGAAGTCTTAAACTAGGTATGAATGCCATTTAGCTACTATATTTCCTTATCTTTCATTTCAAAGTTCAGCTGAGGATTTCTGTTCTATTTCTTTTAAGAGTAATCCATCTAGAGATGGAGAACATCACCAAAAACAAACTAGATGACTTCAATTACATTAAATTAAGAAGCTTTTGCACAGATAAAACCACTGTAACCAAGATCAAAAGAAATGTAGTAAATTGGGAAATAATCTTTACAACTAATGATTCTGACAAAGGACTCATTTCTAAAATATACAGAGAACTGAGTCATTTTTTTATATAAAAAAAAGCCATTCTCCAATTAACAAATGGTCAAAGGATATGCAAAGGCAATTTACAGATGAGATCAAAGAAATCCATAACCATATGACCATAACTGCTCTAAATCATTATTAGAGAAATGCAAACCAAAGCTTCTCTGAAGTACCACCTCACACCTCTCAGACTGGCCAATATGACCAGAAAGGATAACAATCATTGTTGGAAGGGTTGTGGGAAATCTGGGACACTATTACACTGTTGGTGGAGCTGTGAACTCATCCAACCTTTCTGGAGAGAAATTTGGAACTATGAACAAAAGGCAACAAAAATGAGCATACCCTTTGATCCAGCCATACCACTACTGGATCTATACCTTGAAGAGATGATAAAAAAGGGTAAAAACATCACTTGTCTAAAAACATTCAGAGCAGCCCTGTTTGTGGTGGCAAAGAATTGAAAATCAAATAAATGTCCTTCAATTGGGGAATGGCTTAGCAAACTGTGGTATATGTATGTCATGGAACACTATTGTTCTATTAGAAACTAGGAGGGATGGGAATTCAGAGAAGCCTGGTGGGATTTGCATGAGCTGATGCTGAGTGAGATGAGCAGAACCAGAAAAAAAACTGTACACCCTAACAGCAACATGGGAGTGATGTTCAAGCTTGAAGGACTTGCTCATTCCATCAGTGCAACAATCGGGAACAATATTGGGCTGTCTGCAAAGGAGAGTGCCATCTGTATCCAGATAAGGAGCTGTGGAGTTTGAACAAAGTACAAGGACTATTCCCTTTAATTTAGGAAAAAAAAAACAGATAGCTTATTGTCTGATCTTGTTACCTCTTAGACTTCTCTTTAAGGATATGATTTCTCTTTCATCCCACCCAATTTGGATCAGGGTACAACATGGAAACGAAGTAAAGACTGACGGATTGCTTTCTGTGGGGGGAGTGGGGGGAGGGAGGTAAGATTGGGAGAAAAATGGTAAAACTCAAAATCTTAAAAAAAATCCTTCTAGCTAGATTTCTAAGTACTCATTTTTCTCTCCTAATAATTCCTCCCTGGCCCACAAATTTGTGAAGGTCAATAGGTAAATCCCATGAGCACTAATGATTTATTCCACGTTCATCCTAATAACTTTAGAGAGTTATGGGAAACTCATGATCTTGAGAGGAAAAAATTTATATACTTCAAACATTAGGAATTGTATAAAATATGGAGAAATAAATTAATATAACAGTTATAAGAAATTTAGAGCTTCCTCATTTATGACTTTATTTTTCAGCTTAATAGGACTGCAATGCTAATCTAAGAGCACCTATAATCTCTGCTATAGTCACCGAGCTGCATAAATGAAACTTGTGATGCTTAAAAACTAAGTAGAAAAAATGTTACCTGTTTTATGGCTTGCTGTGCCAAAAATGCCATCTGTAGTGGATTGGGTTTTATTGCTTGCCGTGGTATATTCTGGTTGGGAGGATATCTCAGTTGAGGAGGATGAGGAGAGAGAACTGGTCCATTGGGCTTAGGGTTGTGATTTTGAAAATTTATTAAACGCGGAGGGGGCTGCTAAAAAAAACACCCAACAAGAAATAAATTAATTATATTGTGTTTAAAATGAAACTGCACAGAATGCTTTAGTTTTCAATGGAAATGAGAATTTCCAAGAATAAAAGATCAGTAGGAAAAACAGCACTGCAAACTCCTTCACTTATTTATGTGAAGTTGATATAAATCCTGCTGTGAAGTTGGTACAAATCCTGATGGGGTTATATTTATCTGTTTCCTAGAATGTGTAAACAATTACTATTCTATAAACACTTTTTAAGCCATTTTATAACAATTCATTTCTATGGTATTTATGGTTTAAAAATTGTTTCTCTTTCAACAACCCAGAGAAGTAGAGAGTAACATGTCATTAGCCCAATTTGACAAGAGGAAAACTGGTAGATTAAAGAGGTTCCAAGACTCCCCCCACCCCTGCCCCATCTCCCCACCTCCCATCCCCAGCCCAGATCCCTCAGTCTCTGATCCATGATTCAGCACTTGACCCAGGCCCCAAGGCTGCTGTTTCTGGCCACATTTAGGTTCCACTGATGCAGGAACATTCCCCACATGCCATTCACCCTTCTCTGGAAACAAAAATGCCATCCACATACCGCTGCTGGAAAGGATGCATCGATCACTGGCTCTAATACTCCACTCACTAGCCCTGTGATTTTCCTGACAAAGTGTCCTGCCTTGGTCACTGCTCCCATTTAGGTGTCGTCCTCGCTATGAGAATCTAAGTTCCTGGAGGGCAAGGACCGTCCTGCTTTGTCAGTATCTGAATGCTTGGCACAGTGATTGGACAGAGTACATTGCTTAAAACACTTCCTTGTTTCCATAAAAACACTAAGTATAAAGATGGAATATACATTCAGATCTGCTGGGTTGAAGCAACCTCTCTATAGATGTTACTTTCTCTTACCATACAGCTCCCCCATGAATGCACGCCCTGCAGCATTCCAGGACATCTTAGGATCATCAAGACAGACGTATACCAGTCAGTGAGCATTGATGTACTTATTATATGTGTGTTTAGATGCATATGTACACACACACACACACACACACACACACACACACACACACACACAGCTTTTGTCTCTTCTCAACTGTCGCCATCTTATTCTGTCTGGGCCGGAAAGGCCTAACTTGTATCTTTAGGAGTACTGTACTATATATACACATGTATATGTAAGAGTCATACAAATAAATGCATTTTTGCTTGCTATACATTTGCACTTGTGGCTCTAAGTACAAATTGTGGACTACCCTCTTGTTAATAAAACTATTATTCAGTAGATCTCATAAAAAGGAAGTCTACTGAGCAGGTTATATGTGTTCCTTAACATGAGCATAAAAATGGGCTTTAATATATTTGACCCCCCAAATATATCCATGGATGAGATTTCTTTTTCCATATCTGACAATATTGATACTACTGGGTTAGGTTTCTGGTTTTTTGAGTGGGAAATGGGGAGAGAAAAGGTGAAGGTGAGGCTATAGATACATTACTCCTAACTATACCTTCTGGGTAAAGGTAAAGTAATATAGACTGACAGTTTAGAAAAAGGTAAAAGCAAAAAGTAAGAAGAGACAAATCCCTTAGGGGAGCAATGTAAAGGTATTGATTTAAAAGTTCAATGCCAAACATATACAGACATTTATTTATGTAACTGTCTATTTAAATGTACCTTTGGAAATAAAAAAAAATGGAAGAACTGAATTTACAAAGAATAAATGTTACTAATTTAAAAAGCATAAAGAAGAAAGCATTCTGGATGGAGGAGTGAAAATTATTGGTTGAATGATAGTAAGTGAATAAGATGAGATGGGTAAAAGAGTAAAAGTAGAGCAAGGAGGGTATCAGAGAGGTAAACTGTACAACTGAAAAGTGATGAAGACACTAATTTTATTTTTTCCCCCAAGAAGGAAAAAATCAGGACTGTTTATTTACATAAAAGAAATTCTTTTTATTGCCTGAAGATTCTATTAGGAATTTACCACTCAACTACCTTAAAACTGGAAATGACAAGATAAATACCCCTTTTATTCAGAGCATAACCATGAATAGAGATCATCTAATTCAACTACTCCTTCTATATAAGATGAAATTAAAGGCCCTACCAGTTAAGAAAACATGCCATAAAGGCTACTCATGTAATACATACAAGAAGGCAGAACTTTAAATCATATTATCTTGACTTCCAAGGTAGTTATTGCTATAAAAATCTTGTTCCAAGTCAAAATAATTCTGTTTTAACAACTTTTTAAAGGCTATATAGTAAAAATTACTATTTAACTTGTTAGAAAATATATGCAAAAATGGCTTTTAAGTTGTTGAAAATTTGAATCTAAAAATATTTACCTAGAAAAAATTATATATGTAAAAAATCCCCAAACACAAAACCTTTTATGTAATCTTACAGACATATTGTCATTTCCAGACAAGTTCTAGAAAATGATTGAAAAAGTAGGCCTTGTATCTAATAGCGTGGTTATTACAATGTGCCAATATGATTCTCTCATATACTTTTTCAGTCAGGAAGCAGTGTATGAAAAGTGATTTGGGCTTTATTCAAATTATTTAAAAATATTCACCCTTTCCTATTTACTATCTCCAATATATAGTAATTCTAGTTAAAACGGACAATTTAAAGAAACAAATAAATAGACTATTAAATCCAAATGGCTAAACTAGGGTGAAGAATCAGCAGCTCTCAAATGATTTGCAGAACAACAGTTTCATATATTGAAATTTTGGTGGAAGGGGGTTGGGGGTGGGGGTCTTACCATAAACTGATAAGTGGTTCTCTCTCTCTCTCTCTCTTTAAGAGTGGTTAACACCTTTATACTAGAGGAAGCTAAATTGGGATGGGGCTGACTTCCAAATTTACCTGAAGAGAGATGGAAGGCTGCTGGATGGGCCCCTGCATTCTAGGGTTTGGTAAGCCCACAGGTGTTGGCCTCCGTTGCACCTGCTGTCTCTGAGCCATTACCTGTTGCTGCATGTGTTGGAGTCGTAATTGAGCTAGGCTGATCTGTGTTGGAAACTTGGATAATTGGTTTGAAGATAAACCACCTGGTGGCTGTGAATTCTGTTCCACCACAGGATTCTGCTTAGGCATATGTGGCTGGCTCTCTTTATCCTCGATTACTAAAGAACCTGATTAAAAAGAAAGTCAAATTTAATATTTTTCTGACAGCTACTGAATATTGTTTTAAAATCTAAACAGCAACATGAAATAAGCTCATTTTCTTATAAATATTATGTCAGCCATTTTTACGAATTCACATTATCAGCTATCACATCAATTCACTCTCTACCATCACTGCCACATTCCTTCTGATCCAAGTCAGACACTCTTCTCTTAGCTACTAATATTTTTTCTTAAAATCCATGCTTGATTCCAGAAATACTGTCCTCAGCAGAAGTTCATACTCTTACTTCATGAGCTACTTAATATCCAGCATGGCTCAGGACTGTCCTCAATTTCTCTTCTAACTATAAACTAACATTATTAATAAAAGTTTGTTCATTCACATTTTTTCCTTATGCAAATTATTGTTTCACTCTGCTTCCCTCACAAATACAACCACTGTATCTATCTATATTAAAAATCTTTGGGGGGGGGGCATGGTGGGAGGAAATGTACTTGAATTCTTTCCACCTAAGATTTTTCTTACAATAACCTATTTCCATGTTTCCCCCCAAATGGAAAGAAATTTCAAAGAGAATTCAAATCAATAAAATCAAGAAGGATCTAACCACTAGGTGTTATCTGGTGGACAGATTAACTGAAGAGAGGCCAGAAGTTTTTTCCCAGTTGAAAGAAAATAATTTGAATGGTTACCTGTCAAAAGATTCTACACTGATCTGCTAAGGTAGACTTGGATTTTCATTTGATATTCATTAATTTAGTCAATCCCATCTTCATTCTATACCTAGGTTACTGTAGATGTCTCCTAACTTGCCTCCCTGATATATCAAATCTCAGCTTTACTTATGTCTTTCAGGACCTTCCAAAAATCTCTTGCATTTAATGCTTTTAAACATGTCATTCTCTCAACCCTGAATAGCATCTTCATTTTCATCACTTCCTTTAAAATAATTTCCTCTTAGAAGGTATTCCCTGAGGGACCCAATTTACCACCCCCTTATCTGTGGATATATTCTGGAGAGTGATTGACTGGAAGTGATTCACAGTGTGTGTACATGAGAGAAATAGGCCATTTTAAGTTGGAGGTTTATAGTCTGGGAGCCATGAATATCCACAAAAGTTAATTTAGAGATTTCCATTGGGGGGGGAATTTATTCTTTATTATAATATGACTTATTTCCTTTATAATCTTACATATTTCATTTTATGCATTTAAAAACCTTATTTTAAGCAGGGTACAGTGGTTTATTGAAATCACAGTTACCAGAGAAGCTGAGACTGGTGAATAGTTTCAGCTCTGGAATTCTGAGCTAATGGGCTTCTGATAAGGTGTCCATACTAAGTCTAGGGGTAGGGAGGACAATAAGATGCCTGAGAAAGGCTGAATAAACCTGAGACAGAAAGCAAGCAAATCAAAGTTTCCACATGTATTAGTAGTGGGTTGGGACCCACTGATGGCTGATGAACTTCCAGGTTGGGTAAGATAAGAGAAGGGAGGAAGGGAGAGAGGGAAGTTTCAAGAAAGAGACAAAAGAAAGGAAGTCAAGACACAAAACCAAAGTACCCCAATTTATTTTTGAAAAAGTCCATAGGCTTCATTCACCAGTCTACCAGGTTAAGAACCTCTAGTTTAAATGAAAGTTTGGATGACTGCATCAATCTCTATTTACAGTCACAAATACCCATGTAACTCAGCATGATTAACAAACATTTGCACTGAAAAGCTGCCACTAACTCTCATATGAGCCTTCAGGCATCTCAATCTTTCAAAAACTATTTTCTTAGGTTTCTTTCAATTTTAAAGCATCACTGCTCTGTCCAAAGACTGACTGTTCCTTTGGTTCCTTAAAATTTTGTCAGCATTTATTCTGTAACCACATTTTTCTTTCCTACCCTGTTTCTGAATGATAGTTTTTATTTTGAAACAAATTCTGCCAAAGTAGTACTTCAGGAATAGTTAAGACTACTGGTCCTAGACTAGAGGTTTTAAAAATCTAAGGTCTGTTAAAAATTAGCCTAAGGAGCAGTACACAAAGATTTTAGATCGCTGAAGGGATCAATGAATGAAAATTATTAACAACTATTTGTCATAAATGCTAGGGGGGGCAAGACAATGATTAGATAGATGATATCTGTCTGATATCCATGAATTACACTAATCCAAACAAATAATACATATCAATAACAGGCTAATAAAATTATTTAGAGGGAAATCATTTTTGATAGCATGTCACTTAAACAGCAGCAAATAAAATGGAAGATAAACATAGAAGGACCACCCTACCTAAATTGAAAATATTTTGAGCCCAAAAGCTAGGATCACAGTGAAATTGAATGGTGTTATTGGTCACAGGTGAAGCATCACACCTGGCTCGAAGAAGATGCCGTAACCGATACGTTATCTAGAAAATAAATATAAAACATGAAAACATTAACAGGCAACAAACATTTGTTAAGAATATGAGGTTGGGAAATTTTTTACCTTAAGGTAACAAGGCTGAAATAAACCTACGTTAGAAGAGGTGTATTCACTAAACTTTGGCCTGTTCTTGACCTGAACCACTCAATTCTATCTTTGTTAAGCTATTTAATCATCTGCACAGATGGAAAAGAATTGCAAAAAATGACTGGAGTGAATGATTTTTCTAAATTATAAAGGGCTTCCTAGATATAAAGAAAATGCTTCCCAGCATCTGAAAAAAACTTATTGAAAACAATGTATAGTCAGAAAATATTTTTAGAAATATAAAAATCAATATCCTAACAACTTTCCACTTAAAATTTTAATGTATCCATATAAAATCTGAGTATCACACACATAGTATAAAATCCAAAATGGGAATAGGGGAAGGGAAAATAATGGTTTAGAAACTTTTAAGAAAATGGCCTGGTTTCAAATGGACATTTAATTTTTAAAAAATTTTGGTAAAATGGAACCTAAATGTTTGAAGAAAAGTATGACATAAAATAAAAATACATTACAAAGTCAGGCACTGCTATTTCCACTTGCTCTATATCTAAACTTCTCCCCTTTAATTCCATTTCAGGTTCTCTGAAGCAACTGTGGTTTATAAATGATGTGATGCCACCTAGATGAACCCCTCTCCAACCCTATGGGAAGTGAAATCTTATCTTACAGACCACTATAAAGGTGGGAGAGATCTTACCATGCAGGATTTAAGAGGGAAAGATCACCCATTATGCTAAAGCGGATGATATTCTATTTGACATGAGCTAAGTAGATGGAAGTCAGTCAAGTATGAATGGAAACACAGAAGTTATATACATTGTTTAAAAATAAAAATATAAAGTATTTAACTATAGCAATTAAAATATGATACAATGACATACATAGGAAAAAATGAATTCTTTAACAAGTTAAACAAGTATATTGACCTTCAATTATGTGGTGCATAATGTGCTAGGAAAATGAAGGTGGAAAAAAATGTAGACAATAATAAACAATGTTCAAGGAGGAAAGGATGATATTAGAAATAAAATTTTCCTACTTTTTGTGCATTCTAACCATTTCACTAGTTTATTCTTCCACTTGAATATGAAATACCAAAACTTCCTCACCAGGCGCTTGCTATAGAGCAGAGCTGTGCTGCTGCCACTTGAAACTGCCCATTTGGAAAAATGCATGACATGTTCCAGTTGTTTTGAAAGCCCCGCCACTTCCTGCTGCTGCTGCATAAGTTTCATGCGGTGATCTTTTGCAAGGCTCTGAAACAAAGAAGACAATTCTGAGTTCCCTCCTCCCATAGATGCTCTTCAGTATCCTTCTATCCCCCACATATTTAGGTCATAAGCAGCTAGTTAAGGAAAAAGCCAATGTACCCTTCACAATGATCAAATTCCCCATTTCTCTTCACCCTCCCACCCTCCACGAGCTGTTATACTTGAAAAAGTAACCAAAAAATAACCCCAACCAAACCTGATACTGAGATGAGCCCAAAGATGGCAGTTCATGCAACAGAGTTTTTTTGTGCATCATTTGGTGAACCCTAGAGGGAATAGATTATCTCAAACACACACAATGGGGTCATTCTGGCTAAATTCAAGAATTATTTTCCAGATTGTAAACCAGACCAAGTTTTTCTAGGTAGTTGATGCTCTGACACCCTTTGCTTCTTTCCAGTTCTCACTGAAATGACATTATCCTGATCAAGGGAACTAACAATAGAGTATGGATAGGTAGAATGGAGCTTTTGTTATTTAGGCTGTTTACATTTAAACACTGATCTCAGAAACATGAAAAGAGGTCCCTATGCCTCATCAGTTTTAAGAATGCTGAAATCTATTGTTCTCTTTTGACCATGAGCATGGAAGGGCAGATTTAAATCCTATCTCAGACACTTAAGAGCACTGAGGGATGCTGCCAGACTTGTGCATCATTTCTGAAGGGAGCCTCCAATGGAAACACTTCCATCGATACATATTAGGAATCTTGTAACTGAGAGCCAGAGGGTTCCAATCACAACACACAGACGTCCAGAAGTGTAGTTAGAGTATGCCATGTCAAAGAGAAGACCCAGATTTTCCCAGGTTAGCCTTCAAACCCTGTTTATATCATGCTGTACCTACAATATATATCTCCCAAAGGTTGTGGTATAAAGCTGAGATATAAAATACTGAAAATCTTAAAAGAGCTATAAAAGTCAGTTATTATTTTAAACTAGATAACTAAACTAGATATTTATAATTGAGATAGTTGCCTATGTATCTGAATCTAATTTACCTTTGAAGGCTTAACTCAGGTCCTACTTTCTGCTAAGCAATCTTTCCTTAGGATTCCCTTAATATTTATTTTCTATAACATTAGAAGGCACTGAGGGTAACAGAAAGAATACTGGATTTTAGCAATGAATTTAAGGTGAAATCTTGCTTCAGATGGTTACTAGGTCTATAATCCAGGACAAATCATGCAACTTTGGGCTTCAGTTTTCTGACTTGTAAAATGAGGACAACAATACATAGACTACCTACCTTAAAAATGTATGGAAAGCACAGTTTCAATCTCTTTGGTTAAATGATTATCTCCCACTTCTTGCCTTTATTTCTCTATATAAACTCTGTCCCTGATGATCTCCTTTTTGCAGATGGGTTTAATTATTTTGTCTATGTAAATAGACAATTTTATCTATGTAAATAGACTCCCAAATGTTTGTACTTAGCTCTAACTTTTTATCTGAATTCAATCTACACTGGTAATGAACTTGTTCTAGATTTCCTACAGACAGCTTCAACATTTGATGATCAAAATGATTCATTAAATTCTTTTTTTTACCGAACTCTTCTTCAAACTTCTATTGAGGGTAGTACTACCATCGAAAATGTGCAGATTCTTAATGACTCTGAGATAAAATACAAAAGTCATAAACACGCACAAGTCCTTAATTTGCTTCCTATCTAATTTTGTTGCTTACTTTCATATAAACTAGTATTTATGAAAATTTAGCTTATAGTCTAGCTAAATTGGAATGTAAATCTCCCAAAATTCATTTTCAATGTCCTGTCTCCATGCAATCACATAGAACCACTCTTGGATAGGAAAAGTATACTTCCTCCTGACTTCCATCCCTCTTTTAAGGTTGAACACATATTAAATCCTTTCATATCTCTCAGTTGTCTCATTTCCCAATTTTTGTTGTACTATGTATTTTTTTTTTTGCAGGTCTTTTATACTTCTAAGGCTCATTAAAATCCAAATATAATAATTTGCTACAATGCTAAACATTCTAGATAGCTGCAAATGATTCCACATTGAGCTGTTTGCATTTAATAATAAAAAGAAAAAAATTCATAAAACTCACCATTCAGACTGAAATCTAGATTTTGATGAGTTGACCAATATTTTTCATACTCAACCATATATATGTGTGTGTATAGCAAACAGCTAAACCAAATATCTGAATTTTTGAACTGACACTTCTTGGGCAAGACACTTAACCCCATTGCCTTTCAAAAGAAAAAAAGCTTTGTAACACTTATTTGATTTCAGGTCAATTATAGTTTCAGAAGTCTAAAACAATCCTTCTAAAATTACATGATGGGATCCTAGAAGTAAAGAAAAATCCTTTTTTAAAAAGTTTTATTTATTTTTATTTTTTTGTACAAATGACTTTTTATACATTACTAAAATATTCTTAAGAGTAAACATAATAAAAAATAATAAAAAATTAAAAAATAATAAAGTAAACATAATACCCCTCCTCCCAAAAAATATAGGCCCTCATGAGCAATTAAGTAAATTAAAAAAGATTAATAATAATAATAATAATAATAATAATAATAATAATAATAATAATAATAATAATAATTAGGGGCAGCTAGGTGGTGCAGGGGACAGAGCACTGGCCCTGTAGCCAGGAGCACCCAAGCCCAAATCCAGCTGCAGACACACAACAATCACCCAACTGTGTGACCCTGGGCAAGCCACTCCAACCTCATTGCCCTGATAAAAAAGATAATAAGGGCAGCTAGGTGGTGCAGTGGACAGAGCACCGGCCCTGGCACCCAGAATGCCCAGGCTCAAATCTGGCCTCAAGACACCCAACAGCCACCCAGCTTTGCAGCCCTGGGCAACCCCCCACAAAAAAAATAATAATAAAAAATGTGATTCAGACTGTGTTCCAACACCACCAGCACTGTCGGAGGTGGATCACATTCTTTATGTAAGTCCATCACAAAAGTTACTTCCATATTTTTCCACTGTTGCCATTACTGATTGCAACTCCCTCCATTTGTACTTCCCCACTACCATATACTATATTTTCTTTCTCGTTTCACTCTGATCCTCTTCTTAAATGAGTTGTAGGGTAGCTGAGTGGCACAGCAGACTGATCACTGGCCCTGGGGCCAAGAGGCCCCAAGCCCACATACTACCCCTAAGGCTCAGCAACCACCCACCCTGTGGTTCTAGACAAGCCATCCAATCCCAGCCCCTTGCAAGAAGTAAAAAAGAAAATGTATTATATCTGACCACTCTCCCCCATGGTCTACTTTCTCTTCCATCATTCACATTCCCCCCTTCCCCCTTCTCTCCATCTTACTCTAGATGTCTATATCCCCTTGAGTATATATGCTGTTTCCTCATTTAGCACCTCTGATGAGAGCAAAGGTTCCCTCATTCCCCCTTGCCTTGCCCCCTTCCATATCATAACAAAAGCTCATTGGAAAAAAATGATTTTTATATGAAGTATCTTAGCCTATTCCACCTCTCCTTTCTCTTACTCCCTGTGTATTTCCCTTTTAGTCACTGACTACATTTTTACAATATGTTGTATCTTCAAATTCAACTCTCTCCTGTTCTTCATATATAAAAGCTCCTTCTGCCTACTCTATTAAATGAGAAGTTTCTTATGAGTATTATCAGTATTATTTTTCTATGCAGGAAAACATGCAGCACATCATCAATAACTCCCTCATATTTTACCCTTCTTATTCACTCTCTGTGCTTCACCTGAGTCCTGTATTTGAAGATTAAACTTTCTGTTCAGCTCTGGCTATTTTAACAGGAACATCTGAAATTTCCCATGTTCACTGAAAGTCCATCCTTTTCCTTGGAAGAGAACATTCAGTTTTGCTGGGTAGTTGATTCTCGGTTGCATTCCAAACTCTTTTGCCTTCCAGAATATTGTATTCCAAGCCCTACAAGCCTTTATGTAGTTGCTGCTAAGTCCTGTGTGATCCTGACTGCAGCTCCATGATATTTGAATTGTATCCTTCTGGCTGCTTGTAATATTTTCTCTTTGACTTGGGAGTTCTGGAACTTGGCTATAATATTCCTGGGGGTTGTTTTTTTTGGATCTCTTTCTGGGGGAGATCGGTGAATTTTCTCAATTTCTATTTTGCCCTCTGCTTCTAGGATATCTAGGCAATTTTCCTGTAGGAATAATTTAAAAAAGATTTCAAGGTTCTTTTCCTGATCATGACTTTCAGGTACTCCTTTAAATTATCTTTCCTGAACCTGTTTTCAAGATCAGTTGTTTTTTCAATGAGATGTTTCACATTTTCTTCTAATTTTTCATTCTTTTGGTTTTGAAGTACTGTGTCTTGACTTCTCGTAAAGTCAGCAGCTTCCTTTAGTTCCATTCTACTTCTGAAGGATTTGTTTTCCTCAGCTTTCTTATCTCTTTTCCCATCTGGCCAATTCTGCTTTTCCTCAACTTTTTGAACTGTTTTATCCATTTGACCTATGCTGGTTTTTAACATGCTATTTTCTTCAGCATTTTTTGAATCTCATTGACTAAGCTACTGACTTCTTTTTCATGTTTTTTCTGCATCTCTCTCATTTCTTTCCCCAATTTTTCTTCTATCTCCCTCACTTGATTTTCAAAATCTTTTTGAGCTGTCATAGCCTGAGCCCAATTTCTGTTTTTCTTTCAGTCTTTACATGCAGGAACTTGTATTTCCTCATTTTCAGATTGAGTATTTTGATCCTTCTTGGTACCGCAGACAATGTATTTCTCAATGGTGTTCCTCTTTATTCTCTGTTAACTCATTTCCCCTGCCTGTGCCTGATCTTGGGGTACTTCCTGAGCTTTTGAGTATTATTGGGACACCCCCCCACTCCCCACCCCCAAGGATCTCAATGTGTGAAGTTCTGTCTTCCCTCCTGGTCTGTGAATGACCAAAAGAGCACCCCTCTGCCATGGGGTTGAGGTGGGAGGGCCCTGCTGTTCTATTGGGGGGGGGGGGGCCTAGACAGTGATCAGGATCTGAATGTGGTCAGAGACCCAGAGTCCTGATCCAGGTACAGAGGACAAATCTCAGAAGTCTCTCTCCACTCCTCTACTCTTGGTATGCTGAATACTTAGGGCTCAGCTGCGGTGGGGGCTTCTGCTTACCAGCTCCGCCTGCTTCCAGTTCCTGGATCTGGGCTGCCAAGGTCAAGTTGTACCCAATGCTCCCTGGGGTGTAGGACAGGAAACTGCCCCTGCTTCCTTGAGCCATGGCTCCCAGGCACCCTAAGGCTGCTTCCAGGAGGCTGAAGTTCCTTCACTCTTGGGGGCCCGCCCCTCTAACCCTGTGGAGTGGAGCCTTTCTGCTATTTTCAAGGTTACCTTGGGCTGGAGAACTGCCTCATAGGATCTTTCTGTGGGTTCTGTCTCTTGAAAATTTAGAGTCCTTATTTTATGAGTTTTGAGAGAGAGCACCTAAGAGAGGCTCTTCTCCTGTCGTCATCTTCATTCCAGCCTCCCAAGAATAATCCCTTTTGCTCTCAAGAATGCCAAATATTAAAAAATGGAATAAAAAGAATGCCAAATATACCATTCTGTAATAAAATCTCATAAATATGCTAAATATTTAGTTTTCTATTACAGTAACTTATTAATTTCAAAATAATTATGAAAGTTTAACTTTTGAAATGATATAATCAAACATTAATAGATTAGAAAAAGATTAAAGGGTGAAGGCTTTGTTTATATTGAGGATGAAATTCAACCATTCACAAGGAAAAATAACATAATTCACTAAAAAAGCAAACAAAAGGTAACTGAACATATATAAATTATTCAAAATAAAATAAATCTAATTATATACATTAAAATACAGTTTCATCAAAACTAAAAAGTAAACACATTTTTCTAAAGCTGATTAAAATTTCATAAACACAAAGAAATATGCTTTTCAAGGATCATATCACCTTACATTTGTACAAGACTAGTTTACAAAGAGTTTTTTAGAACATCTGAGAGTTACAACACCCTTCACTCTCATACTCACAAGCGTCCATTCAGGGTAAACTAGATGTTATTTTGCCTTTTTCCAGAGGAGAAAGATTTTAACACCAAAGTATACAGTTCACCTATGATAGAGCTGGAATTCCAGTCAGAATTCAGTGTTATTTACAGTGAATAATATAATCGCAGAAAAAAAAGCCAACTTACCTCTAGTTGATGCAACAAAGCTTTCCCTTTTTTGTTGATTTCTACCATCAAAGTAAATATAGCAACTTTAATATCCTGTTCCACCTGTTTTTGATTTTGATTTACTTCAATTATTCTGGGGAATGAAAAAGAAAAGGGAGGAGTCTAAAACATGAAAAGAAATTGTTAAAACTGATTAAATACCTGAAGTTAATTTGGACCATTTCCAATTGCCAAGAGATAATCAACTTGAGAACTTACATGTATAGGCTAAACTATAAACAAAAAATAACCAAGTGTTTGAAAGATCAATTACTAAATTAAAATTCTTATAAACCCAATCATGTAAAAATGATAATGGCCCTGAAGAAGCCTTAATAAATCAATCCATTTCTGCTAAAGGAAACAAGGATAAATCTGCCAGGCAGTAGCTCCTAGAGTATTTTACCATGATTGTTGGATTATGAGTTCCAGTTATTCACAGACAACAAGTTTTAAGGACTGCCTCTAAGTCTCAAATACAATGACCAATCATTTTATTATAATCAAATTTGGTATTAATATCTAAGAGTTTTCCAATTGGAATGAAAAATATAAGTAAGATTAAGATGTTCATAGTGGGGGCAGCTAGGTGGCACAGTGGATAGAGTACTGGCCCTGGAGTCAGGAGTACCTGAGTTCAAATCCAGCCTCAGACACTTAATAATTACCTAGCTGTGTGGCCTTGGGCAAGCCACTTAACCCCATTGCCTTGCCAAAAAACCTTAAAAAAAAAAAAGATGTTCATAGTGGCTAAAAGATATGGTAAGAGGAGAAAATATGCATTTGATGGACTTACAAAAAGCAGAAACATGGGGTGCCTGAGATAAGAGAAATAAAAGAATGCTTCACAAATCGGGTAAAACAAAATATTTTTTTTCTGTCTTTCTCAATTTTAAGATAAATGGGAAATAAAAAAGAACTAATAGCTTTTTTCCCCAGGAGGAAATGTAGAACAGAGATGGAAAGGCAGGTTTGAAGTCAGGCAGACCTGGGTCCAAGCTGAACCTCTATCACAGGCTGACTGGGACCCTGGGAAAGGGACTGACTTTCTTCAGACATGGCATTTTTATCCTCTTTGTCTGTAAAGTAGTTTTCCCTCGCACTCAATTTTAGTTATTTTTGCTCATCTTTGTTGTTTTAGCTCTGATCCTGGGGTCTAGGGAGTTTAGATCCAAGTTTTTTGTTTTTGTATTTGCTGGGGCTTGGGGGTCTGATTCCTGACTTGTAGTTGTTCAAGATGTTGCCTGTGCAGTCCAGGCCTTGCCTTTGCAGAGGGTTGTATCCTCCTTTATGTCCAGGTTCTCACTCAGCAGTGTTCTGTTCATGATCCATTCCGGTCTTTTATCCCAGTGTTACCAGAATTCATACTTTGTTTGGGAAGGATTTGAGAGGGTTACCTCACTAACCGAAGTCTCACCCAGGGCTTCCATTTTCCAAGGAAAGCACTAGTCCAATCCCTAATTCTAAGGAAGAAAAGGCAAAAGGAGAAAGTACTAAGTGGAATAATCCAAGAACAAAAGAAATTAAAGGAGCAGATTGGTGAGTGGGACAAATTGGTGAAACAAGGAGGATCAAAAAAGATTAGGTGATTTATCTGGATTTCTCCATGCTGATAACTTGGAATAAAAAGTGAAGAGATTCTAGGAATAGCTCTCCTATCCCCAAGGTTGTAAAGACTAACAAAATGTTTCTAAAAGAAAAGAGATTTTAAAGGAGGTGGAGGGTGAGGAATAGAGTAGCTTGGGGAAATAACTTTTGTCAGAGGTTGGAGTGGAAAAATATTAGACAAGAACGAAAAAAGGAGAGCTGTATAGTTAGAGTTGATAAAACCACATTTAAAATTCAGTATACAAGAGAGAGGTTGTATGTTTTTAGAAAAAAGCAAACACCTATCCTTGAAAGAATGACACAAGGAGAAACACAGAAACAGATAAAAACATCCAGTAAGGATCAAAGACAATCAAAGAATTCCCTTCTCAGAAGTACCAAGGCAATGGAAATTTGATGACAAAAGAGAAAACTATCATCTGCATAAGAAATGAATGTAAGATATAACAAAAATTCAGACTTGTAGATCACAGCTGACAAAATAAGAATGACTAATTCTTAGTCAGAGATGGGAAACACCATCAAAAGCTGGATGTCTTACACTCTGATAAAAAGAGCTTTAAGCTGAAAGGGCTGGAGGAATAACACTGTCTACATATATCATAAAGGTAAAAATATGATAGTAGCAATAAAAAGAAGCAATAGTACTGGATACTCATTAAATTGATGGGAGATAAAACAAAAAAAAGTCACCAGTAGAAAAATCCACAGCTACAGATATCCTCACACAAATTGACACTACATAAAGTAGAGCAGATCTGTGGGAATGTGAAACAAAAATGAATGCCATTTGAGTATACTACAAACAACCAGGAAAAGGCTAATAATGTAAGTACAGTTAGAAAACAGGTCAAGAGTCATGTATTGAGATTGAAGCATGATAGAATGTTGGGCATTTCAATTATGGAGCGTTTACTGAAATTCTACCAAAATCAGATCAGCAAATAATTTCTTAGTAATTTCATCATTCAAAAGAGAGGGGATCATCAAGCAGAAATGTTATTGTGAATCCTTTTTGCTGCTGTGTGGCTGCTTGGGGTGAGGCAGTGCACACTACATTGGGTCTAAGGCCTGAAGCCAATGAAGGTCCCGATGACCCTGAGTGGTTAGCCAGGTATAAATGAAGCAATAATTAGAAAGCGTTCAGATCTGTGATAAACACAGTAAATACTATAAAAAGATTACCTATCATTAGTATCATTATTAACCAGGAGGAACTGGCTGCTGGAATGAAAATGATAGGACAGATGTCCTAGGAATCAAGTAATCACTTCTCTCTATATAACTGGTGATTAAAAAGAGAGAGAGAGAGAGAGAGAGAGAGAGAGAGAGATTCCAGATGCAAGGGAAGAACATTCAAAGATTTCAGAGAACAAATTAGCTAACATTTCAAAAACTAAAATGTGATAGGGAAAAGTTTTCAAGATAAAGGTGAGAGATGCACAAGAATAAATCTCGGAGTAGAATAAAAACTATTCCAACAAAAGGTCAAGAATTATCTAATGAGAATCATGTGGATCCAAGGACTTAACAAAATCAATCAATAGGCTTTCAACTGCTTACCACCTGTCAGACACTTGGGGAAATTAAAAACAAAAAAAAACAAAACAGTCCCTGCTCTCAAGGGGCTTACACCTCTCTGGTGAAGATGGAAGGAAGGGCTGGCAGAGAGGATGGCCCAAGAATATGCTTGGTCTGGAAAACTAGGAGACTAGGCATACTGAATAGATGATAAAGGACAACATCAAAAATAAAATAAGCCTTAACAGGAAAGAATGAAGCCCAAAGCTGATGGGGATGCTCAAATTGTTTTTTCACTCTTTTCTCTGGCAATTTCTCTTGGAAATTAAAAAAGCAAAAATATGACAAACATGACGCTGATGCTCAAGGTAAGTACTGAGGAGGGTAAGGATTGCTCATGTTATGTGGAAGAGATGATGTTCATCTTTAGATATGGAAAGACTGGCAGCAGAGGATCATAGTCACCATTAGTAATAGGTGAAAAATTGTGGCAAATGAGAGAGGCACCGTAACATTGGGCAAGTCAAGATGATACCTGGCATACTATGTTCATTCTGGGGACCAGAGTGAAAGAACACTAAATAAACTGGAGAATATTAAAAAAAAGGAATGACCAAATGTTAAAAATTAATACTCTATACAGGGTAAAAGGCAATAGCTGCTGCCCAAAATATTTCATATACTTTAATATGAATTATATACTCATAAAATTGTCATACAATCTAGAATTTGATTTATTCATAATTTCACAAAGCATTAGATTTCATGTTTCATAATTTAATTTTATAAATATGAATCAGCTTCACTTATGTAATTTTAAAACCTTTTAAAAAGCTTTTCTTAAAACCTTTAGTTATATTTTATGATTTATTTAGTATCTTGACAAATCTATTAGTAAGTAGAGTTTATATTTTTACTTATTTCCCCCCCAGGGACTGGGTTAAAAAAAATTACAGTACCACTAAATTTCAGGAATTTACTACATTAGGGATTTTTATACCTACTGGTTATAGTCTCATTTTGTAATTTTAGTTGTCATCTTCACATGAAATGTGGAGAAAATTGCCTATGAGGATCAAGAATTTTTGAATTACAGTATACTTATTTTTCCAATTGGAAAAACAACCAAAACACAACAACAAAATTTTAAAAACTAATTAAATGTTATATACTCTTCTAACTTTTGAAAGAGGTAATTTTATTATATGATTTCAATCTGATTAGCATAGAAAGGAGCTTCCATTTCCTGAGGCTATATGAGTTTCACTTTGAAGAATTAAAAAAATATTTTTCCCTTTGGTTGGGGAGAAGTAGCTAACAATAGATGTGGGAGTGGAGGTGCTAAAAAAAAAAGAAATACCTCAAACCCTCTCATCAACCCACAAAACAAAAAAATGCAACTGCTACTTAATTAATTCTAATCAGCAAGGTAAGGTTATGGATGAATAAAATGCGAACCATCTGAATTGCAGAATAAATAAATAAATAAAATATTAATCTTTCCCATTAAAGTAAGGATATTTATTTCTATTCCAGATTAAAAAAAATCTTTAAAGTGTTAGCTGCCATACAACAAAGAAATCTTATAAATCAATCTGAGAAGTTAAACCACAATGAACTGGCAGTAGGAATTAAATAGTTTTGTAAAAGGCTTCAGTACTATTTAACTACTCTCTTTTACCACCAGTGTTTCCAATAATGTTCAAATAAAACTTTTCTACACCTAATTTTAAATTAACTTAGTAATAATGTAAAAGTAAAAATCTCTTTCTTGGGTTGTTAAGTGGTACAATAGATAAAAGGAACGGTCTGGAGTCAGGAAGACCTGAGTTCATATATGATCTCAGACACTTACTAGCTGTGTGACCCTGGGCAAGTTATTTAATCTCCTGTGCCTCAGTTTCCCCATGTGTAAAATTATTGTGAGGATCAAATGAGAATAAATGTGAAGTTCTTAGTACAGTGCCTGAAACACAGTAAGTGATATATAAATGTTAGCTATTATTACCTTCTTCCCTTGAGATAATTTTTTAAAAAGCAAATAATTTTTAAGTTTATTGTTCTGGTTTCTTGGCCTAAAGCAGACTTGCAAAAAACAAAATGGAAGGACAGATAAGTGAAATGGTATTTGTAGACATATATAACCTAACAGTCTCCCCCACTCACACTTACTTCCTGCTCTTATAGTCAAAACTCATAGAACTTTGCTGTGAAATCGTTAAATCAGAGACTTTCATAATGGCAATTTGCTGTCATTAATGTCTAAATTGCATCTGTACTCTCAATTTAAAGGGGGGAGAAAGTAAATTTCATAAGATGTCACTCAAGCATAATCTCATTTCAGTTTGAACAGCACAAACAAGTAGGTATTGTTACAATTATGAAATTTAGATACAATGTTTAAAAAAACACTTTAGCAACATCAAAAGGCAAAAATTAATGAAAAGAATGATATAAAAGTTAAAGTAAATTGCAAAATAAAATTTTACAATAAAATTTTATTACCTGTTTTGAATCTGATTTCCAGTAAACTTTATATATTTTGTTTTTTCCATTAGCTTAGTAATTAATGTATCTATGATCACTTTTTGATTCTGAAAAGCCTCTTCAATAAACTGATATCTGAAGAAAATAAGTAAATTAGCATATTTTAAAAATCTAATCGATCTACAAATCAAAACAAACTTACATAAGCTAAGACAAAGAATGATGCAATAGTTTAAAAGGATTATCAAGTAATAATTTTCTTAAAAACATTTCCTTTAAATAATGTGCTTCATTCAATTTTGATATTTGTGTATCATGGAAACAAATTGTCTTCTGTTGGGGGGAGGAAGGGGGGGAAATGACTGGTACAAACCACTATTGTACATAATTGGAAAACAAAATATTTCTATAAAAATATGTGCTTAATAATTATAATTTATACCATAATAAACTGCACTGTGCATGGCAAAAATGACACATGAATAAAATTACAAAAACTATAGTGAATTCATTACTACAACAATTTGTTCAATTTAAAATAGAAAAATCCATTAGATAGGGGCAGCTAGGTGGCACAGTGGATAGAGCACTGGCCCTGGAGTCAGGAGTACCTGAGTTCAAATCCGGCCTCAGACACTTAATAATTACCTAGCTGTGTGGCCTTGGGCAAGCCACTTAATCCTATTTGCCTTGCAAAAAAGAAAAAGACCTAAAAAAATCCATAAGATAATTCAAGAATTTTAATGAAATAGAAATTAAAAATAAAATAAATTTGTCAACTCCATTTCAAGCATTTTTCTGGATTTATAGGGTAAAATGTGTAGCAGATCCTTCTTTGATAAGTGGAGTTTTCCCATCTCTCCCCCAATACCTAAAGCTAATTAAAATGAACAACCCAGACAGAATAAGCTAATGAGGGGACTGAATTACTAGTTTCTAACCTGATTCTGAAATTTCTATGGATGCCACAAAAAGTTTATCTTCTACTAAAAAAGAAAGACTAATGAATTTCAGTATCAAAGAAATTTTTAAATTGACATTTTGGGGGAAGGGTAGAAGGGGAAGCCATTTATCTTCTAAGACATGCTAGGTATAGATAATATGTTAGTTTGGCTCCTCAGAGCAAAATGTTTAAAACACAACATATTTATTTAAGAAAAAATTAATGGAATACTATCATGTTGTAAGAAATAATGAAAACCTTTCTGAGAAATCAAGAAAATGATACAAACTAATACAGAGTAAAGTAAGCAGAACCAAAAGAACATTTGATATGATGACAACAAAATAGGGAAAGATAAATACCAAAATTCCTTAAGGGGGAGGAGGAAAAGTACACAATTATTAGCCATGTTATACACTTCTTGACAGAATGAATTTAAAGTACAGAATGTAACATGTATGTGGGAATTTTTTTTTTTTTGTAAGGCCATGCATTATTTATATCAAGGGCTAAAATTCTTTTTCACTTTGGGAATCCTTGGAGAAAGGTAAGGGGAGGGGGCAAGGTGGCAGGTAGAAAACATTCACTGAAAAAAGGTTATTATATTCATGCCTACATATAGGAACATGAGTAGCTGGAATTATTCCAAGAGTTCATTAAAGCTGCACAATTAAGTTAGAATGTGTTTAAAATTATTATAATGATAAACTGAAGTATAAAATTTCAAAAGACAGAAAGTTTAGATCTGGTCCTTAAATTCTTTAAAGTTTATTGTCTTAATTTTAAGGGTGATTTCCCTTCCTCTTCCTCCACAATTACTTTAGTATGCTATGTCACATATAACTGCTCAGGCTAAGTTTCACAGAACCTCAGAACTGGAAAGAATATCAGAAGCATTCTAGGTAAACTCAGGCTTTACCAAAATCCTTTGCAGCACTGTATCCTCAAGAAGTGGTCCGCTACCTTCTATAATGAGGGGGGAAAACTTACCAGCATTCTGAACCGTAAGTCCCTTATCTTTGAAGACAATTCAGACTATTTTCAAAGTTCCCTTATACTGAGCTTCAAATTTTCCTTTGCAACTTTCATCTTAGAGCTCTTAGTTTTGCCCTCATAGGCTAATCAGACCAAGTATTAACTCTTGATCCAAAAGCTTCAGTACTAAAGACTGTCTATGTACTTTACTTAGTTTAATCTTCCCTCCAATCCACCAAGTCTAATTACTTCTCAAGTCACAGAGTGACCACCTCCTCAAGGACTCTTACCATCTTGGCTGCTATCTCTAATACCACTTCCAGCATGTTGTTTTCTTAACACCAGAGTGAGACGATAAAACATATTTTGTTTTATGAAAAATATGGCAGCTAGTACTTGATATAATACTCTAAGATATGGTCAGACCAAGGTAGAGAGTAAGGGGGTTGCTATCTCTAAAACTTAGGTCACCATGAAGCTTTTATGCAGATGAAAGTATTAAGATTATTTGAAGAATATTAATTCATATTGAGTAAGGAGTATACTGATATCCACCAATCTTTTCAGTAGGAAATAATGTCTGTGGTTCTAGATCTCTGTGCTTGTGGTATAGATTTTTTTTTACCCCAAAGAAAAATTTTACATTTATGTAAATTAAATTTGGTAGCAACTAATTCATCCTGTTCAAAGTACTCTGGATCATGATTCCCTAAAAATGGATCATAATTCACTAAAAATATATCATTCTCAAAATTTAAAAGCATGGCATTAAGCCTTCACCAAGGCACTTAAAAAAGAATATTATCAACGAAGAGATAGGATTCCAGAGGCATTTCAATAAAGATTTCCCTCCATATTAACTGAATTGCTGAAATGTTACAGGACCTGATCAATCTGAAGCTAACCTAATTATTTTCATTATTTAATTAGCCCACATCTCTTGATCTTATGCATAAGAAAACATGGGGGATTTGTGAAAGCAGCCCCCTGATATTGTTAGGTTAGCTTGGTTTCACTATTCTTGCTGGGGTCAAGCTTGGTTTTCTGTATTGCTGATGCCCAATTCAAGGGTTTCCATTATATCATTCCATCTTAATTTTGCTATCTTGTGGTTGCTTTACAAGCTATTTAGGTGTTATTTATTTGAACACAGAACCATCTCTTTTGATCATTTACTGCAAGTTCAAAATCAGGAAGATCAGAGATCAGCGAGGTCCTCCTTCAGACCCATTATGATCCTGGGACGCTAGGTACTTCTCTCATTACTTTAGGTCAGAAATGAGGGCGGCCACAACATTCCTGAGAGTAGCCTGAATCAAATTATTAAAATGTAATGGGGAGATAAAATAATAAAAATGCAAAACAACAGGATAATATCACATTTTAAAACTGTCAATATGCAGAGATCCTTATTATGGATTTAGTGGCCCCCCTTTTCTATTTGTGTTTTGAAACATTTAAAAAAAATCAACAAAACAGGTGAATTTTAATAGATTTGACTCTTAAAAACACTTTTAAGTTATGCTAAATTCCTGCAAATGCAGGCATATTGAAATAGGGTCAAACTCTATTTGAGCTGCTCTAGGCCACAGCAAGCCAAGTTGCAAAGAAGGTCCTGAGTTGCACTTTTAGGAGACTTCCTTCTCCTGGGAATTCACAAAGGTCCAGTGCCTACTTCCCCCCCTTTACCTTTGCTATCCTTGTTCTTTTCCCTCCTTAATGACAGGTTCTAATTCTTAAAGCCAAGAGCTTTATTTCTACAGAGTATAAGAAAATAGGGGTTAGAATCTTAATTTGTCTTCTTTCAGAGCAGGAGGGCAGGAAGATCACTGACTTACAGTGGGGAAAAAAATAGCTCAAAGGTTACATAAATAAAAACTTAACACAGTCCTTGGATTCACTTTCAAAAATAAACATTTCATTCATATAAAATAAAGAGAAAATGAAAAATAAAAATACAAGCAATAACATACTTCAATTGCAGGTTATGGAAAGGCAAAAAGAAAAGGAGAAATCGAAGTGGGAGAAAAAAAGACAAAGGGAGGAAAATGGAACACATGAAAAACGTGTCAATTTTTCTAAAGCAAGTATAATTTATCAAACTTCATGATGAAACCCAAAGAAACTCTTGAATTAAACATTTGTAAATATAGTCATATTTTATTCTAAGTTGAGCTTTTGTTTTTGCCATAAATAAGGTGTTTATTGTGTGGTGCCAAAGGAGCACCATTTAGAGAAGGGAAGCTTTTGATTCATATGTAAACTTTAAACAGTAAAATTCCTTTAGAAAGGACTTCCAAGAATTTAGGGGTCATTATATTTACATATAAAAAGTAATCCAATTAAGTATCCTTTAATCTATTTGCACAAAAATACTTTGGATTATGCTTACACTACCACAACTTCAGGAATATTTTATATGCCTCCCTACTACTATAGGTAATTTTAAGGTCAAAGATACTATATACTGCATAAAACCTTTTAAGTTACAGTTTCAAGCAGAAAAAGTCTAAAGCATCAAATCTTATAATTCTGATATTTTGACAAATGAGATCTTAATCAAATTTCTTTTTGACTTTTGATACGTATAATTTAATCAAACACCATGAGCAAAGTATTTTTCTAGCAAAAGATCTTAAATTGAAAATATTATTCAAAAATTAGTCATGGTAATTAATTGGTATTTTGTAATATTAACTAGGGAGCATGATGTGATTATTAACACAAAGCATTTGGTATTTGTATTAACAAATGCATACACACACACACACACACACACACATATATGTATATGTATGTATTAGCCATTGTCTCATTTTTATCAAATTATCTAGCTCACATATTCTTTGGTCTGGTGCACCCTACAAGCTAGACAACTGTCTCTATCTTCTCAATATTAAAAATTTCCCATTTGTTATAGGAAGGAAATGAAGTGACAAACCTTTAATATTGAATTCAAGCCCATTCAACCATGCTGAAACAAATGATCGGGCATAAATACAGAAATGCCAACTTACCCATAGTAAAGAAAATGCACAATTCTGATTCTTTACCTGGTATATCATTAGAGAATCTATAATATCTAACCCTAATTCTGCTTTTCAGAAATCAAAGAATTTGATTAGGCATTATTTTTATGAGATATTTAGATGCATGAATAAATTGACTATTTCAAATTACATATATGGAAATTATTTTACTCTGAAATAATCTTAGTTCAATTCTTCAATGAAAAACTCTCTAAATGAATTCTAGTCTTGGAAAAAAAAGATCAAATACTAATACCAGGTGCACATATAATAGGTACCAAAAATGTTCACTGATAGCAGGGAGACAGATTTCTAGTTCTACTGGTATAAACAAAACACAATTCATCAGGTTTCACTGCATGTAGGTATGCTTAAGCATATATAATTTGAACATGAAAATCATATTTCAAAATAAGATTTTAAGTTTCTAGAAAGTTTCCCATTAAATACAATTGTACCTGGAAGAAAACATGCTATTGTCTCAGAGAACAGATTAAGTAAATTGAATATAATATGATTTTAAAATTCTATTTGGTTTCAGATAACACCTCGATTACTAAAAATATCCATGATAGTAAATAAAGGAAGCATTCAACGGCCATTTTTCATAGACCACTGTAGCAAGAAGAATTGTTAAAGCTTATACAAAGTAGTTTGTTTTTGAGCTAGATTAAACTTTCTAGCTTTACCTCAATTACATATTACTTTGTTGTTACCTATGTTCTTTATGCTCTAATAACTGGCAGTCTCGGCATGTCAGTTTATCACAGGTCTCACAATAGAGCTTCAGTTGTTCCTTTTTATGAAAAGGGCAAAATACTGGTCGCTGACTGGTCACACCAACAGCCTCTGTAGAGACAAGAGTTAGAATTCCTATTAGTAAAAAAGGGAAAAGGAGAATTATTTAATTGTTATAAATCAAGTAGTTCATCTAAACCTTGATCTTATTAATAAGATTTTTTAAAAAAAATCTTGAACAGTTTCATCACATCCTAATGTAAACTCGAGTCAACAAATATAAAATATAAGTATAAAGATTGTTACAAATGATATCATCAAAATTTAAAAATAAAATAAAATAATTTAATTGTTTCAGTTCATATCCTGAAAAACTTTCTGCCTCTCTCATTTACTACCTGGGTAAATATCTTAATTTCTCTAATGTTCTCTTATTTTGAAACATACTCCTTATCTGAAAAATGAAGAGTTCAAATAGTCAAAGTTCTCTTCTAGATTTACATTTTAGGATAATCCTAAATTCCTCCTACTGAGGAGTCAAAAAGAATATTTTGTTTACATTACTGCTTCATTCCAAATATCCCTTTTTTTTAAGTATAAGAAAACAACTAACAACCAAAACCACATATCTGCTAGTTGTTGTTATTTGAATGCTTGCCAGGGGAAGAAAAACAGAAACAAGCAAGATTGGGAAAGGGGTAATCTGTCCTTATGAAACATGCCATTTAATATAAGCATATAACAAAACTATTATCAGGATAAACCCAGGTGAGACCATAAGCTCTAAGTTTAGGCATCTTCATCAGATCACAAAACTGTAACTTTGCTGTAACTTATCTGAATGTACAATTGCTTGATGAGTAATGTTGGCCAAAACATTTAATCTCTCTCTGAACCTCAGTTTAATAATTGCAAAATGGGCACACTACTTTTTATACTACCTCCCCACCAGACTTGTTGCTTATAATGTCCAAAAATCTTGAAATACTATGCTTCTATGTTTACTGTTTTGGTTTGAAAGACATTTGATAAAGTTTATAGTCAGCCAAAAAAATTAGGTTTAAACTGTCAAAATCAAAACACATTTATCAAGTACCTATGTTCCATAAAACTGTTCTTAAGAACATAGGATGCAAAGAAAGGCAAAACTAAGGTCCCTGTCATCATGGAGTCCATGATCTACAAAGGCAGACAACATCCTAACAACTGTGTATCAGAAGGAACAAACAGAATAAACTGGAGGGAAGGCTTTAGCAAGGCAAAGTGGAGAGAGAAGGGTTATTTCTTTTATTGCATTAAATCTGTTTCATTCAATTTTTTATCCGATAATATAATGTTATTATGATGGCTTTATTAAAAAACAAACCAAAAAGAAAATCAAACTTCTACAATGATTAATGATATAATTCTATATGGCAGCAAAAATTTCCCGTTTCCAAATTTTTCTCTAGTATCTCTTTTTTATGTTCTTGGAGTTTTATTCCTTGAAATGAATTTCATTATGTTGGCTAATTCAATGAAGTACACCTCTGGTAATTCTATTAGTATAGGTCTATGATTCAGTGCATTACAATTTGGGCATTCTCATCATTTTTTCCTGTGCTGGCACAGGGCAGCAATAGACCTTAACTACAATTATAATTTATTCAGGTATTTTTTCTTTCTATAAAAACTGATAAGTAGTTAAATCTTGTTTTCCAAAGTTAATTTTCAGGTAATTATCAAAATCAAAATTCTCAAAAATTCAATTTTGAGATATATTAAGTCACATTTAGTAAATTAGAAAAGATTTTTTAAAATGTTAAATTTCACAGTTATCAGGACATAGGCATTCTAATTCACTGCTGAAGGCAATGTTAAATATTTTAACTTAATTAAGAAAAAATATGGAATTACACAAGAAAAATTACTTGATTACACATCAAACTGGAAATTATAGTAAGACCTATCCCTCATCTTTTTCCCCATGGAGCTTATTTTAACCAAGAAAATAACATACTAAAATAGACATGAATACAAATAAGTTAAGAGTTATCATTTGTACTAAGAGAAACCCAGAATCAGGAAATATGTTCCAATGATTGTGGAGGGCTGGACATAAGATGCACAGAATGATAAGATTGCAGGAAAACAAAGTGATCTAAGGTAAAGAAAGCAGAGCTCAGACAGAGAACAAACATATACAATGACTATAACAAAGTAAATAAATGATGAGTCAGTAAAAAAATCTCCATGAGACAAAGTTAGTGAATGATGTTGGTACCTAACTATTCTCTAAACTAGCAATAAAGGGGTGGCTTTGGGGATTCCTCTAAGAAAATGATATCCAACAATTTGTTGGATAAAAGTCATTTAAAAAGTAAAGACATGTGCACATTAAAAGTAAGACTAGAAAAAGATTTACTTCTATCAGGCAAATCTTGAAAATTAAGGGCTCGGGGCGGCTAGGTGGCGTAGTGGATAAAGCACCAGCCTTGGAGTCAGGAGTACCTGGGTTCAAATCCGGTCTCAGACACTTAATAATTACCTAGCTGTGTGGCCTTGGGCAAGCCACTTAACCCCATTTGCCTTGCAAAAAAAAAAAAAAAGAAAGAAAAAAAAAGAAAATTAAGGGCTCAAGAGAAGAGGTAGAATATTAACAAACAATTATGTAAAACAAAAGACATTAAAATTAAAACTCAAAATAATGAAATCACAAAGCTTAGCAGGGAATTGGGTATATAAGTAGATACTATAAATGTTATTATTCATATACATAAAATAATAAGATCACAAGACTTTATACAACTATGGATGGGGATAAAATTCTAAAATGATTATATAAAATTGAAAGTGGGAAAAAAAGTTCTATCAAGTAACTTACCAAACCTGAACATTTCCTCTTTTCTCACCTTGTTGAAGACTTTGGGGGCATCTCAGACTTTTCTACCACTTTCCAGAAGCTAATTATAGGGAAAAGTTGATCAACCTGCAAGACTTCATCACCCTCCATCACTCTGACTGGAGGTTAGAAACATGAACTTCAAAATTTCCATTTAAGTGTGTACTACTTTGGGTCCTCCCTGCCTTTTCCACCAGGCCCCTACACTAGTTACCTTCCCTAGCAGTCAGCCCTATCTGCTTCTTTTAGTTTCTTTTTATGTATTGTCTTCCCTTATTTGACTGTTCTGTAAGGGAAAGGATTATCTTTTTTTCATAATTGTATTCCTCAGCTCTTAGCCTAGTGCCTGTAAATAGATGTTTAATAAATGTTTACTTACTGACTAAATAACACTGAGAGGTTTCACCTCATACCCAATTGGCAAAGATAACAATAGATTGAAATAGTTGATTCAGGGAAGGTTGAAGAAAGACAAATACAGAGCTGGCAGAGCTATTAATTGCCCTAACAATTCTGTAAAGAATTTAGAATTAAGCTAAACTACTAAAAAGTTCAGTTACAGAGAATATAAAAAGAGATCAAAAAAGGAAATAAAAAATGTTTCTGGCAGCTTTCCTGAAAAAATAAGAACTAGAAACAAATGGATAACCACTGATTTGGGTAATATCTAAACTAATCATGGACCATGAATGAATTGAATGTTATCACTTAAGAAATGCAAAATAAGGAGTCTAGAGAAGTAAAGGAAGATCTGTATGAACTGATACAAAGCCAAATGAGGAAAATAAAGATATACAAGACTACATGAACATAAAGGGAAAGAATGATCAAGCATAGCTCTGAAGAAAATACATATGCTTCCATGAAAGCAGACAGAAGACTACTGAATATGAAATCTCACACTCAGATATTTAATGTTCTTTCTATATTTTTAAATTTTTCTTAAAGGATGGTTACTTTAAGAAAAGAATAAACCATAACCTGAAAGAGTCACAAATTTATCATATGAAATTTGTCTTTTAAAGAATTTACTAAGCAACAAAATGATATAACAAAGTCTCATGATGAGGTGTCAGATTTAATATATATAAATACATAAATATATATGTAGATAGAATAATTCTAATACAACTTATATTTGCATTGTATAATATAACCTAGCTAGGAATTCCAATTTTGTTTTAGATGCTAGTTGGTTGATCTTGGGTGAGCCAATGAATTGAACCTCTCCAATTCAATTTCCTCATCAGAAAAATGAAATAATAGTAATTATTTCACTGAATTCTTATATCAAATGAACACAAGAATAAGGAAGAAAATATGCTTTTATTTAACATTTACTTTGTGCAAGACACTGAGTAATGTTTTATAAATATTACCTCATTTAATCTCCTAATAACCTTGAGAGGTAGGTACTATCAGCCACATCTTAATGATGTGAAGACTGAAGCAGAAATTTAAGTGAGAAAGGCAGACAAAATGAATTTCTTTATCTAGCTCCCCTCCCCCAACAAAATAAAAAATTCATCAGTTAGATTTGTGGTTCTCATAAAACTGATCTCTTTAGATAACCCATCCTTTTTTTTTCTTTGAGCTTTTTCATCTTTCAAATGCTTTGAAATTTTAGGTACATGTCAGATACCTGAATTTCTTTCTTTCATTAAAAATTATGATTTTTAAGAGGATTAAGTATACTGTTATTTTTATTTAGAGTATATTAGCGTGCACATATTTGCATAATAGTGCCAACATTGACTTTTTTTAACCTTTCCTGATCTGAAACTAAGAGGTGAAACTTCTTGATTTCCATGTCTATCATTTTACATATTAGTCAACATTAAGTGCAGAACTGGTTGATTCTCCTCTACATGTGAAAATGGTAAAATAATCATTAAGACACGTGTAATGGTCCTTTAGTATGATTGAAAGCAGGAAGCATTTAAGCCATAGACAAAATTAGTGGCAATAAATCTTTGTTTGAAACAATGGTTTGATGTTAGTTATATTTGCCCATTGCATATGTCTGTTATTCACACCTTCTGTTATTTAGTAGATTCCTGTTACCTGATGTTAATGACATTAAAGCCTACTGTTTCATCCTTGTGCCCGTTTAGCTGTTCAAAATACCTAGTTTTTATACTCACTCTGATATTCTTATTTATGCGTTACAATTAGGTAAATCTGAGAATGTGCAGAGAAAACATAACTATATTTTAGCCAGTTTCTCAGACACAATAAATATTAGTACACAAACAACGTATGATGGATTATTGAAAAATAGTTCTTCCCACCTATCATGATTTAAATAATCCTACCAAAATGTAAAAGAAAAATTATTCAGTATTTAATAAGGATGATCAGAGAGAAATTAAGAGTGCTTTATCAGTTCCTGAGAAAACAGGATCCAAGACTGGCCTTTTTCATTTGAGGACAATTTTCTTAGGTTTCAGAGGATTAAAGTGATATGGTCACCTCATTTACCTACCAATTGAGAATGGTAACACTACTAGATGTGAGGGTATATAACTTTAGAACAGTTTTTAGTAGTAAAATCCAGATTACTAAGAGTTTCAAGCAAACAAAATGAAAGCAATAGGCACAGACCCCCCCATATATCAAGAAATTTGGGAAGGTAAGAAAAATGAAGAACAGGATGGCAACCAAAGGGTACAACATGAAATAGTCAAATTTTCCTCTACAAATTTGTTTGTAGATAGATTTCAAGAAAAAAAACAGTATATAGAAAAACAAGCAGAATATATAAATGAAATATAAATGTGCAAAAAAGGTTCATAAAAATGTTCACTATGAAAAATTTTAACTATTTAAATGGTCAGTCTTCAATTATTTCAAAAGTAGAACATTCTTAAGATTAATCCAATATAAATGAGATGTTGCTAATTTAAGTTTTTCTTTACTGTTTTGAGGATTGACTTATTTATGGCTATTGGGTTTGCAAACATGTAAAGTGATGGATAACACAAGTAATTATATAGAGAAAAATGGAAACTTAAAAAACTGATAATGACACATAATATATATATTTACATTTATTCTTTCTTTTAGGATTTCCATTAGTTCAAAACAAAGTGCTGAATTTTTCCAGTTAAGTTAAAGAGAAGTTAAATCACTTTCCTCCAATTTCAAAGCTATTAAGTATCAAAAATCAAGATTTGAACTCTGATCTTCCTACTGACATCAAGTTCAGCACTCTATCATTGACATGCTACTTCTTGTGGAGAAAGGTCTCAGTTTTGTTAAAAGATATTAAGAAATATTATTAAAATGTTATAGTCTGAAATTCCTTGATCTTTCCTGAATCAGAGACCTATCTAATCTTTGTTTTCTGGAAGGAAATCTGATTCCTTGAAGGCGACCTAATTAAGAGTAGAAAATCTGTTTAATTCATATACATACATACATACATACATACATATATATATATATATATATATAGAGAGAGAGAGAGAGAGAGAGAGTAACAATGTCACAGTGAGTACAGGAACAGGTTCTAAAAAGAGTCTTCTTCAAATTGCTTTCTATGCTATTATATAGGGGCAGGAAAGGAAGGCTGATGCTGCGGAGAGGGTTCTATGTAAATCTGCATTTCTATTAATTTGAAGTAAAAGTACTTCTAATGTATAGAATTCAGAATTACATGCATTTTAATAACAAATATGAAATTAAGACTTGAAATAATAGCTTTACCTGGAGATACTTCCTCTTTCTGTCTGACAGTGTGGTCCTTTGTGAATTTTACTCTTTGATGAGCTCTGATACAAGTCTTGCAGAGCCATTCAACACACTCTACACAAAAACCATTTGCTTCTGCATTATCTTCACAGCTTGTGCAAACCTAATTTTAAAAAAAAAAGGGAAAAAATTGGAGTTATTTGAGAAAACCGACAGGATCATCCCTATTGAGCATATGTGGATGATCATGGCAATAATACCAAATAAATGTTCTTAGAGCACTAGATGCACTAGACATACTATCAACCCTATTTCAATGGTATTTGCAAAGATTAAATATTGTACTAATACCTTGGCTTTCTAATGACAATATCAAAGAGAAAATTTGTGCCACCTAGTTGCTCCTTGAAATATATATATTCCTCTGATTAATATCAGTATCCTTCCAATACTGGTGTATGAATGTGAGTCTTAGGATACCATAGTTCCTGAATAATTCAAGTTGAAGGTCATTAAAAAGGACAATCACAAACTCCAAGTGGGTTTAAGAAGGCTGCAAATATTAGCAATCATGAACTTTTTGAGAGAAGCTACATAAAGGATATTATTCCATCTATATATGATTAGAAGGGAAAGTAGGGGCAGCTAGGTGGCATAGTGGATAAAGCACCAGCCTTGGAGTCAGGAGTACCTGGGTTCAAATCTGGTCTCAGACACTTAATAATTACCTAGCTATGTGGCCTTGGGCAAGCCACTTAACCCTACTTGCCTTGCAAAAAAAAAAAAAAAAAAAACCGAAGCGAAGGTAAATGGTATGGTAAATGTGAAAGATGCTAATGGACAAGTCAGTGGATCCTCCCAGTATCTATGCAATGTGAAGAGAGTAAGAGGTATGTACCTGGCACCTTAAATGGAGACCCCCCCCCCAGTGGAGGGCACATAGGAATATGTGGATAAGAGGGCATGGGTAGGTTTTAGAGTGCATTCTTAAGGTAATACCTGCATCATTAACATTACAGATCAATTTTTGTGTAAACTCTTTTAAAGATTTAATTTCAGTTATATCATGCCAGACACTGCACATTTTTGCCTTTCACATGATGTGATTTATTGTGGCATGGAAGTGAGCTTTAAGTTCTCAAAAAACTATGCCAAGTGAATTGCAAGTCAAAAAGACTTCAAAAATACACCTTACAAGTAACTGTAATTCTATTACCAGCAACCAAATTTAATGAAGTCTGTTATGTAGTAGTTGTTTCTCTCTTAGACTTAGCATCACTAGGGATTAGAGGGTTGCTATGTGTTCAATGTACCTAGTGATGATAAGAAAATGAGGTAGTGTGGTAGAAAAGGAAGGTTTCCAGCCTTGGCTGTGCTGTGAGGCATGTGTGACCTTAGGCAAGTCACTGACAATCCTGGTTCTCTCCCTTGACTCCTTAGAATGACCTTTTAAAAGTTGCATTTAAAATCTTAATCTACAATTGATGGACTTAACATTTGATTTTAAGCCAAGTCCCGTATTTTCTATGGCTTTATAGTCTTCACTTGTTAAAATGAAAGAGATGATTAGAATGGATAACTTCTGATTATTCGTTTTCCATTCATAGGACTCCTTTCTATGAATCAGATTTATTGCAAACTACTTTTTTTAGATATAAATATTGTCTTAGTAAGACAGAGAAAAGTTGCCCTCTGATCTGATGCATGAAATTTGATGAATGAAATATTAGATCTATTAACTACTGAATTATAGTATGAAACAAGATTAATAGTACATTGGAAAGAATACTGATCTTGGGAGTAACAGGACCTTGCTTTGATATTTTACCTGTCTTAAGTAAAAAATGTTTATAATTCATTAAGTGAAGTTTATATAACATGAACTCCTATTAGAAAGTTACTACTGAAACCAAGAATAAGTCATTACATGCATCACCTCTTTTCAGATCATTCCAATCCCTTGCATGGAGGACTTAGGCTCCTGTCTTCTGAGACAGAAGCTCTTCACCAGTACCCTAATTATGTTGTTGAAGATACTATAATTTGCATTTTTATGCTTTACTAAAGGTTTTGCAAGCTTGTTATCTTGTGGGAAACAAGATTTAATAATGTCTCAGTGACAGAAACAGTTGATAAAAATAGTAGCTTATGTTTCTAGTAATGATTCTAGATTGTATAGTGAATAGTAAACAAACTGGCCCTGGAGTCAGGAAGACCTGGTTTCATCCTCTAAATCATTCAAGTTGAAGAAGAGATTCTGTTTAGGAGTCCTTCACATCAATGAACTTGAAATTCTTGATTTTTTTTTGTGGAAAATCAGCATCTATAGGATGAAGCCAAAGTTCTACTCAGATGCAAATTTATAGTGTGAAAAAGAATTGGAATGTAGTAAAGTAGACTGAGCCCATTTAAAGGGATCAAACAAGATAAGCAATTCTTAAGACTTTAAGGGGAAAAGTCTTATTTTGTTTTTTCTAATATCTAAACTAAATATTTAATCTAATTAAAGATGATACGAAGATAGAAGAAGCATATCCTAAAGGATAGAATACTGTGCCTTTGGGGGTCAGGGACTTGGGTTGGTTCTTTAGCCTTTAAACATAATTTTAGTGTGATTCAAGGATGCCAGAATGAGTTCGAACTATTCAAATCTAGGCTCAGACACTTGACCAATTCCTAGCTGTGTGACCTTGGGCAAGTCACGTAACCCTGACTGTTATGCACCCAGGGTCATCTCCAGTTTAATTCACATCTGGCCACTTAATCCATATCTGAACTCTCAAAATGAGACTGATGACTTATCATAGTGCCCCCCCCTTCACTAAAATCCAATTCATGTATTTTGACATGTCATCACCACCTTGATGTTTGAGAACCAAGGACAAACAACATCCTCCCTCCTCCAAGCTTCATCATTACTAAAAGAACTGTATGTCTTCCCAAAGCCAACCCAAGCCATTCTTGTGCCCCTTTTCAATTCTGGCTTAATCCTCTCATTCAAGTGATGCTATGTAAAGAATTTGTTAAAAATGTAAATATTTCACACCATAAAAATTACCTACAGCACAGTCTGTTTCTAACTGGTCTAGTAAAGTTAACCAATCTTTTATCCTCTCCAGTGCCTTTCTAAATATGATAGCTCCACTTTTATGAAGGATGAAAAAGTTTGTTATATATGCATACAAATATATAAATATAGGTATATGTATATATCTATATATACACACAGACACATATATATGTATAAAGTACAGACCAAAACTTAACACATTTTAAAATTTTTTTGCTGTTATAAGTTATTATCCTAAAATGTGTTCAAAACTATTTTGGCTGAGCCAAATTTCCATTAAACATTTTTTCATGCCAGTATCTTCATTTTTTAAGTCAATTCTGATCTGAAACTGTCATTATCCCTAACATTACATCTTAAGTTAAACTTAGTTTTAACTCTAACTTAATAGTGACTGATCTCTCTCAAATATTCACTTAGCTGAGATCCTTTCTAGACCTATGAGTCTCCAAAGTTTTGGTAAATGATTATATTTACCAAGTGACATCACAATGAAATTGATTATATTTGAGTAAAAAAGGAAACTACACATTATGAGAATTTTTTTTCTATCTAGTCAAAGCATCTGTATACATTCAAACCATCAATTCTTACGACAAAAATTAAAATCAGAATCAACAAAAAAGAAAGAAGCGGGGAAAATAGTACACAACTAGAAACTGACCTATTTAAAAAATTGTTGATGGCAAAAAAAAAAGAAATAGATAGTGAAGAATAAATACTATTTGAAATTATTATAACCGATGAAAACCAAATCGCCCTAATAAGGATAAAACTCTAAATTTTACCTGTTATCTGGTCATTCAGAAGTACATGGCAAAAGAGCAACTAAATGGTACAGTAGATAGAGTACCAGTCCTGAAGTCAGGAGGACTTGAGTTCAAATCAGAACTCAGACACTTCCTAGTTGTGTGACCCTAGGCAAGTCACTTAACCATAGTTGTCTCCAAAAAAGAAGTATTGCACAAAATACAAAATAGCTTGCAAAATCTTAATAATAAACATCTTTGGGACATTACGGTCAGTACCACAGATAAAAACAAAAAGAAGAAATTGAGGTTGGAAAACCAAACAATGTGATGTATCTGAAGGGCACAATTTAAAATGAGAATGAGAAAGTTTATAGGTAAACCTGAAAAATATGGTTTAAGATTTTTCCATGACTTTTTTTGCCAACAATAAAAGTACTACCACATCTCTATAATAAAGATCACAGTCCTAGATTGAGTTCTATATATAAAGAACCAGAAATGGCATTGAAGAATAGTCAAGGGGAAAGCAGTTATACTGGATGAAGTATACAACAGAATTCTCTTCTGAGGGTGATGATTTTACAGGTACTGAGGAAACAAAAATTGTTAAAATATCTGAAAGAATGAAAGGCAGTAGTGTGGGGAAAATCTCAGATCAAAAACAAAAAAAAAATGGGGGATCTGTGAAAATATAAATATCTATTAACTCAAATGTATTTCCCATGTTCTCAAAACAGTTTTTGAACAATTGATACACTCACTGACAATACTTTTAATGAGAAAACAAAAAAGAATAAATTTGGCAAATGTATTCTAGAATAGATCATATATTTATAGTTGTGTTTAATTCAGCAGAGAGGTTCCAATAATGTCTCCAATGCAAATGCTAAGATCATATAAAATTCCTTTAATGATTTAACAGTAAAGATAATTTACTTAATGACCCTTCTGATTATGAAGAAAAGTTTAAAACAGACATATAATCTATTTGCTAAAGGCATTGAAATTGAGATATTGAAGTTCTAACAAATGCTCCCACTTGTGGACATCAGGTTGTTTGCACCAAATCTGAAAATATCGTACACTTTCATTATATCAATGATCATTCTAAAGAAGAGGACTTTACTAATCAAGACTGGAAAAAATAAAGAATGCTTATTTATCCTTAACACAGAATACTATCAGTATTTTCTGTATGGATGCAAAGAAACAATGAACCAGGTCCAGTATAGAATAAGAGAGTAAGATATTTTGTGTTTTAGTTTTAAGTGTCCTTTAGATTTTTATAATGAGTTTAAGGTCCTCTGAGGGGGGGGGGGGAAGGCCAATCCATTTAAAATGAAATGTTTTTAACATGGTTCTATATAAAAAATTTCATTTTACAAAGATATTAAGTTGAGAGTCAGCCTAATAGCAACGACAGGGCAAAAAGATGCTATCAGTAAATTGCAGGCCCTTAAAAACAAGGAATTACAGAAGCAAAGTACAGAGAAATAAAAGGCTAGAAAACAAGGTGAGCTGGTCATGCAGCAGCTAAGGTAAGGGTTGTTGCCGGGCTGTTTTAATATTTGGAAAACTATTAGCAGAAATTGACTATTTAAAAATCAGGTAATTATTGGCATACAGAAAATACTTTTTACAAAATGCAATACCCATTTCCTGTTTAAAATACTAAAAGTACATAAATAGGAGCTTTCCTTAAAATGATATTACATCTAAGGGTGGCTAGGTGGCGGTAGTGAATAAAGCATCTGCACTGGAGTCAGGAGTACCTGGGTTCAAATCCAGTCTCAGACACTTAATTACCTAACTGTGTGGCCTTGGGCAAGCCACTTAACCCCGTTTGCCTTGCAAAAAATAAAAAAACCCTAAAAACAATGATATTACATCTAGCTAAAACTAAGGCAAATCTTTATCTCTGAGAGGAATAAGATAAAAGTTTTCTCAATAAGATTAAGGTTCTGGAAGCAAAGATTTCCATTATCACCATTAATATTCGAGATTGTAAAAGATGCCAGCAATAAGACAAGAAAAAGAAATTAGGGAAAAAGCACAAGTAACAAAAATATATGATCACTTTTTTGCATAAGATGGTTTACTTAAAAGAACTCTAGAGAGAAAAGTAAAAAATTAATTGAAACTATAACTTAAATGAATAATTTTCAACATTCTTTTTTTGTAAGATTTAGAGTTCCATATTTTTTTCTCTCATTTCCTACCCTCCCTAAGACAGCAAGTGATCTGATATAGGTTATACATGTACAATTATGTGAAATGTGTTTAGGAGTCAGTCTCTCTCTCTCTCTCTCTCTCTCCACACACATATGAGGAGAGAGAATCTATAAGAGAAAGAATGAAAAATTCTACTTAAAATTACACACACACACACACACACGAAATACATGAAAACAATTACAAAATGCTCTTCACACAAATCAAGACTGGCCTAAATAAAAATTGGAGAGGTCATGTCAATATAATAAAAATGGTAATGCTACCTAAATTAAAAAGTTGGGGGGGAAAACACTTGAACAAAAGGTCAAGAGGAGCTAGTTGTATTACAATTTCAATCTAAACAATCTGATACTGATAGGGAGGTTAATCAGAGGAACAAATTAGGTATACTTAAGAAAATGAGCGCAAAGAGCAGATGCTCGGATTTTTGGTTTTTGGAAGGCAATTGGGTTAAAATGACTTGCCCAAGACCACAGCAAAGTAAAGTATTAAAGAGTTTGAGGCCAAATTTGAACTCAGGTCCTCCTAACTCCAGGGCCAGTGCTCCATACACTGTGCTACCTAGTTACCCTGACTAGTTACTACTATTTGATAAATCCAAAAGATCCCATCTGCTGGGACAAGATCTCACTATTTAACAAAAATAGTTGGAAAAACTGGAAAATAGTTAAGAAGTCTGTCAGAAAATAAAAAGACTAGTAGTTCAATGTATACCAAGATAAACTCAAAATATGTATTATGTATTTAATTTAGACATTAAGTATATCATAAGCAAGAAGAACCTAGAAGAAATTTTCTTTCAGATATATGGATAAGGGAAGAGTTTATAACCAAACAAGAAACATGGCGGATCAAAGGAGGCATAATGAATTTTGATTAAATAAAATTAAAAAGGTTTTGCACAAATAAGGTAAGCAGGAAAGGAAACGTTTCTCTGATGAAGGAGTTCAAGTAACCAATAGCCATATGAAAAAACACTCTAAACTACTAACAGTTATTTAGAGGGAAGGAAAACTATTTTTTAAAAAAGCTCTAATCGGGGGTGCAAAGACAAGATGGCGACAGGAGAGGACCTTCTCTCAGTTGCTCTGGAGCAAAACTTAAAAACTAAGGCCTCTAACAGAACCCACAGAAGGATCCAGTGAGGCAATTCTCCAACCTAAGGTAACCTGGAAAAGAAAGGATAGGCTCAGCTCCACAGGGTCTGAGAGGTGGCCCCCCAGATTGAAAGAACTTCAGCCTCCCAGAAGCAGCCCCAGGGCGCTGGGAGCAGCGGCTCACAACAGTGGGGGTAGTTTCCCAAACTACACCCCAGGGAGCACCAGGCAAAACTTGGGGGAACGGGGGGGGGGGGGGGGGGGGGGGAGCACGTGGAGCCCATCCCTCAGGGCACACAGCAAGCAGCTGCTGGTAAGGAGAAGCCCCCAGGGCATGAGCCCATTGAGCCCAGGGAGGGGAGTGAAGAGAGCTCTGTCCTCCGCCCCTGAAACAGGACTCTGGGGTTCTAACCACATTCAAATCCTGATCGCAGTCTAGCCCCTGGCCCCAGCCCTATGGCAGAGGGAGGGCATTTATGATCATTCACAGACCAGGAGGGAGGACAGAGCCTCACACACTGAGACCCTTGTGGGGGTGTCCCAAAAGCTCAGGAAGCACCCCAAAACCAGGCCCAGGCTGGGAAAATGAGCAAGCAGAGAAACAAGAGGAACACGATTGAGAGATACTTTGCCTGTGACACCAAGAGATCAAAATACTCAATCTGAAGATGAGGAGGTAAAAGCTCCTGCATTTAAAGATTCCAAGAAAAACAGAAATTGGGCTCAGGCCATGACAGAGCTCAAAAAAGACTTTGAAAATCAAGTGAGGGAGACAGAGGAAAAATTGGGAAAAGAAATGAGAGAGATACAAGGAAAAACAAGAAAATGAAGCCAGCAGCTTAGTCAAGGAGATCCAAAGAAAATGCAGAAGAAAATAACATGTTAAAAACCAGCATAGGTCAAATGGATAAAACAGTTCAAAAAGTTATTGAGGAGAAGAATGCTTTAAAAAGAAGAATTGGCCAGATGGAAAAGGAGGTAAGAAAGCTCTCTGAGGAAAACAAATGCTTCAGACAAAGAATAGAACTCAAAGAGATTGCTGATTTTACTAGAAATCAGGACTCAATACTTTAAAACCAAAAGAATGAAAAATTAGAAGAAAATGTGAAACATTTCATTGAAAAAACAACTGATATGGAAAACAGATTTAGGAAAGATAATTTAAAAATTATGGGAATACCTGAAAGTCATTACCAGGAAAAGAGCCTTGACATCATTTTCAAAGAATTATTACAGGAAAAATTGCCCTGATATCCTAGAAGCAGAGGGCAAAATAGAAATGGAGAGAATGCACCCATCTCCCTGAGAAAGAGATTCCAAAAAAAACCAACCCCTAGGAATATTATAGCCAAGTTCCAGACCCCCAAGTTAGAAGGACACAACTCAGATATTGTGGAGCTGCAGTCAGGATCACAGAGGACTTAGCAGCAACTGCATTAAAAGCTCATAGGGCTTGGAATATAATATTCCGGAAGGCAAAGGAGAACAGAATGCAACCGAGAATCAACTACCAAGCAAAACTGAATGTCCTCTTCCAAGGAAAAAGATGGACTTTCAATGAACTAGGGGAATTTAAATGTTCCTGTTGGAATGGGCAGAACTGAACAGAAGGTTTGATCTTCAAATATAGGACTCAGATGAAGCATAGAGAGTGGAGAAGAGTAAAAACATGAGAGATTTAATGATGATGAACTACATGTATTCCTGTATAGAAAAATGACACTGATAATATTCATATGAACCTTCTCATTTAAGAGAGCAGGTAGAAGGAGCTTTTACAGATGAAGCACAGGAGAAAACTGAATCTGAAGATATATTGTGGTATAAAAATGGAGTCAATAGATAAAAGGGAAATTTAATGGAAGAAAAAGGAGGGGGAATAGGCTAAGATATTTCATATGATTTTTCTTTATTACAATGAGTTATTGCAATGATATGGAAGGGGGGAAGGCAAGGGGGAAATGAGGGAATTGTTGCCTTCATCAGGCTAGGAGAAGAAACAGCATATATACTCAATGGGGTACAGACATCTGTAGTAAGGAGAGAAGGGGAACGGGGGAACGGGGGAAAGGGGGGGTATGTGAGTGATGGAGGAGAGGATGGACCATGGGGGGAGAGTGGTTAGATATAAGACATTTTCTTTTTTACTTCTTGCAAGGGGCTGGGATTGAATGACCTGTCCAGGACCATAGGGCCAGGTGGATGCTGGGTAAGGGATGGTATGTGGACTTGGGGCCTCTTAGCTCCAGGGCTGGGGATCTGTCTGCTGCGCCACTCAGCTATCCTACAGCAGAAAGAGTGAAAGGAGAGAGAAAATATAGTTCATGGTAGTAGAGAAGTATGAATGGAAGGAGTTGTGATCAGCAATGGCAAGGGTGGAAAAATATGGAAGTAACTTTTGTGATGGACTTATCATAAAGAATGTGATCCACTCGCGACAGAGCTGGTGGTGTTAGAACACAGACTGAAGCACATTTTTTATTATTATTATTTTATGGGGTGTATTCCAGGGTATATGGGACTGGGTGGCCTGCCTGGGGCAGCACAGCTGGGTGATTACTGAGTGTCTGGAGCCAGATTTGGACCCAGGTCCACTGACCCAAAGGCCAGTGATCTGTCTGCCACCCAGTTGCCCTACTATTATTATTATTATTACTATTTTATTTTATTTTGGGTCTTTTTTTTTGGTTTTTTTTAGGGCAATGGGGTTGAGGCGGCTTGCATGGGGTCAGACGGCTGGGTGATTGCTGGGTGTGTGGGGTCAGATTTGGGCTTGGGTGCTCCTGGCTCCAGGGCCGATGCTCCATCCACTGCACCACCTGGCCATACCTACAATTGTTGTTGTTGTTGTTGTTGTTGTTGTTGTTGTTGTTATTATTATTATTATTGTAAGATCAAGGACTAGTCTACCTGTCAGATCTATGGAAAGAGGAACAGTTTATGACTAAGGAAGAGTTGGAGAACATCACCAAAAGCCAACTAGATGATTTCGATTACATTAAATTAAAAAGCTTTTGCACAGATAAAACCAATGTAATCAAGATAAAAAAATGTAGTAAATTTGGTAACAATCTTTACAACTAATGATTCTGACAAAGGACTTATTTCTAAAATATACAGAGAACTGAGTCATATTTTTAAAACAAAAAGCTATTCCCCAATTGACAAATGGTCAAAGGATATGCAAAGGCAATTTACAGATGAGGAGATCAAAGCAATCCATAGCCATATGAAAAAATGCTCTAAATCATTAATTATTAGAGAAATGCAAATTAAAGCTTCTCTGAGGTACCACCTCACACCACTCAAATTGGCCAATATGACCAGGAAGGATAATGATCATTGTTGGAAGGGATGTGGGAAATCTGGGACACTTACACTGTTGGTGGAGCTGTGGACTCATCCAACCCTTCTGGAGAGCTATTTGGAACTATGCCCAAAGGGCAATTAAAATGTGCATACCCTTTGACCCAGCAATACCACTACTGGGTCTATACCCTGAAGAGATGAGGAAAAAGGGCAAAAACATTACTTGTACAAAAATATTTATAGCAGCCCTGCTTGTGGTGGCAAAGAATTGGAAATCCAGTAAATGTCCTTCAATTGGGGAATGGCTTAGCAAACTGGGGTATATGTATGTCATGGAACACTATCGTTCTATTAGAAATCAGGAGGGATGGGAATTCAGGGAAGCCTGGAGGGATCTGCATGAACTGATGCTGAGTGAGATGAACAGAACCAGAAAAACACTGTACACCCTAACAGCAACATGGGAGTGATGTTCAACCTCGAAGGACTTGCTCATTCCATCAGTGCAACAATTGGGAACAATTTTGGGCTGTCTGCAAAGGAGAGTGCCATCTGTATTCAGATAAAGAGCTGTGGAGTTAGAACAAAGTACAAGGACTATTCCCTTTAATTTAGAAAAAAAACAGATAACTTATTGTCTGATCTTGTTACCTCTGAGAATTCTATTCTCTTTAAGGATATGATTTCTTTCTCATCACACCCAATTTGGATCAAGGTACAACATGGAAACAAAGTAAAGACTGACAGAGTGCTATCTGTGGGGTGGGGGTGGGGGAAGGGAAGCAAGATTGGGGGAAAATTGTAAAACTCAAATAATATCTTTAATAAAAATAAGTTTTTTAAAAAAAGAATATTTTAGTAATATATAAAAACATTTGTACAAAATAAGAATACATGAAAAAATAAAACTCATATCTATCAGATTTGCTAAGTCAGAGAAAATGACAACTGCAAGAGGGATGTAGGAAAATAGATATAAGAAAAAAGCTATTAAACAGTACATACACAGAAATACTTCTACAGTAATACTTCAAAGAGAAAGAAAATGATCCATTGTATACAAAAATATTCATAGCAACTCTGTCATAGTGAGAAAATGGAAGTTGATGGATCAGGGAATAGCTGAACTAGCTATTAATGGGAAAGAATACAAAGATGATATGAGAAAAAATGAACAGAATGATTTCAGAAAAAAATGGAAAGACTTGTTTTGAAGCAAAATGAAGTGAGTAAAACAAGGAGAACAATTTCTAAAGTAATAGTAGTTTTGTAAAGAAAATCAACTATGAAAGACTAAGTAACACCAATCTATACAACAATCAACCAAAATTCCAAGGGACTTGAAAAAAACACTATTCACTTCTAAAAAAATCAAGACATTTTCTTCGTTTTCTTATTTATCCCCTGAAATATGGTTAAAATGAAGTTAATTTTGATGGCTACCCCCCCACACACACACGAGATTTTATTTTTCTTGATTTCTCAATTGATACAGAAAGATGTGGAAGACAATTCTGAACTAAAAATTTAAAAAAACTGAATTAAAAATATACACACACTCAGAGGCTCACAGGTGGAATGGTGTGAAGTACAATGGTAAGCATGTAAAATAAAGGGAAATGAAGATGGTTCTAGGCACATTGGTTGACTAATTTCTGGCCAAGAAGAGATATAGAAAATATAATCAAGAAAGGCAGACATAGGGATTGCAAGCTGTATTATTGAAGAACAAATATATAGCTTAGAGGGCACATTCACTAAAACATTCATTATTGACAATGGCTTAACTTTTCCTTCATTTTTTCCCTTTACATTATTTTATTTTTTCCATTAAATATTTACCAATTACATGCAAAAATTTTAGTAACCATTGCTGAAAATTTGAATTCCAAATTCTCTCCCTCTTTCCTGCCCCTATGCCCACCCTAGAGAAGGCAATTTGATTTTGATTCCATATGTGAGGTCATGCAAAAATATTTCCATGTGGATCAGCTTTCAAAAGAAAACACAAAATTAAAAAAATTAAGTTTATTAAAAAAAATTGCTTTAATCTACATTCAGAGTTCATCAGTTCTCTCTCTGGATGTGATAGCATTTTTCATCATGCATAGGCTCTTGGAATTGTCTTGAGTCTGACTTGCTCAGAGTAGCTAAGTCTTGCAGGTGATCATTGTTAAAGTATTGGTGTTATGGTATAATGATTCTCATGTTTCTCTCCCTAGTTTTATTATCAGGAATATGTTTGGTATCAGGGTAGAATATTGTATTTAATTGAAATGATCTGAATTTCCTTAAGTGAACTTGAATCTTTCTAGTTTTGTGACCTGTAAAACATGGATACTAAAAGCATAGAATGGTTGCGATGCTAGTCATAGATGGGAAACACTTTACAAATGGCTATGTGAATGCTAACTTTACAAATATTTTTGTTAGTATTACTCTCAAAATAGGAGTTTGGCTTGCAATTAATCATCACATTACAGAGGACACACTAACATTCTATTGACAAATTTAAAAAGCTGTTTGTGGAAAATAATATGTATTACAAGTGAACTACATTATTTGGAGGAATGTTCTTTCAAGGCAATTGCTAGGAAGCTGTTGTAACAAAAGAAAATGCATCAGTAAAAATGTCTTTTAAAGTAACATAAATACAGTTCTTACATTGTCAACATCTTGCAAAAATGATTCACTGTGTTTATCTCCCTATCTTTTAATTCTCTTGAAAAGGTAGCAGAAATTCAATTTCACATGATTAAAACTTCTTAAGGAGAGGCATATATCCAGAAGCTGGACATATTTTAATGCAATATTTAGGTCATGGCAATCCAAGAAACAAAAATTTTAAAAGTCTTTAGTTCACTTTGGCCTCTTTCCACTTCTGTGTCAATGGTGACAGAGCAGTGAAAAATGGGGAAGGGTATCTTTAGTTCTCTTTGAACTCTTTCCACTTCTGTGGTAATAGTGGCAGAAAAGAGAAATGGGAAGGAGCACTAATAATTTTTTTAAAAGGTTTTTGCAAGGCAAATGGGGTTAAGTGGCTAGCCCAAGGCCACACAGCTAGGTGATTAGTAAGTGTCTCAGACTGGATTTGAACTTAGGTACTGCTGACTCCAAAGGTTGGTGCTCTATTCACTGCGCCACCCAGCTGCCCCTAATAACTTTTTTTTTTGACCATCAAAAAGTTTCCAATGCCACCTGGCATTCCAAATGTGAGACTATTGTCCAGTGATCGATGTGAGAAATATTGCTGGAAGAGTTAAATCAATATCTATATTCTTATGAATGAAACCAGAAGGGAATAAACTGAAATTAAATGAAAAGATTGGCTCAAAGATACAAAAGACAGGAGTGTAATAAATTTTATTTTAGAAATAAGAAAACTTATTTCACGCTAAACCTGATCAATGATTACAGCTATAATGTTAAATATCTGCCTAAAATCAGACAAAAATAATTGTGGTTCTTGCATGAACATGACTTGCCATGGATAAAGAAGTAGAAAAGTAATAGTAGAGTAGTAGAGAAATTTTATCAAGAACTTTATAAAATAACAATCAAACTTAAAAGGATCATATATAGATATAAAATATAAATATTCATTAGGAAAAAATAAAAAATCTAGACTATGAAAAGAATTAATGAAAAATGGTAAGAATGAACAAAGAATTATACTTCTTCAGACAGTAGACCTTATTATATAATAGCGATCAAAGCTATTTGAAATTTGTTAAAAAAAAAAGAAAATAGACCAATGGAGCAGAAGAGAATGAGAAAGAATGAAACTCAGTAACTCAATGTTTTATAAACCACAAACTTAAGAACTATAGGTCTGATTTAAAAAGTAAAAAAAAACCTACTGGGAAAATTAGAAAGTAGTCTGTCAGAAATTAAACTTCCACAGAGAACTATGCACTAAATTAAAAATGGACACAGGAGCTGAATATTATAACAAAAAAATTAGAAAAGCAGATCAAATGCTTCTTTTACAGCTATGAGGAAATATACTTTTACCAATTTCTTTACTTTTGATTTTTTCAAGTATTAACACACTGTATTTAAACTGCCTCTAAACACCTTTTTCCAATAAAAAAATTACTACATTATTCACGTCTGAAAATGTATGTCTTTCTGCATTTTCAGTTCAGCACCTCACTCTATGAGGAGATAAATGAGACAGGCTTCTTCATTTGTTTGAACTTATGGTTCATTACTGCATTGATAAGATTTCTAGAGTCTTTCAAGTAATTTAATAATTTTAGTTTGATATCTGGAACAGATAAGACATCCTTTTTACTTTTTTTCCCATTATAACACCAGAGAGTCTTAACATTTGAGTCTTAATCTTTTATTACTCCAGTGCAAGTTTTTTTCCTCCAAAAAGGTGAATTTTAAACAAATTCAATGATGTGAAGCTGAAAAACTGAATAAACAAAATTAACTAATCTACAATAAGGGAAGTGATTGCATGGGGAATTATCTTTAAATTAAATTTCTCAGATAAGTGTCTGGTATCCAAGATTTACAACCCCCCACCTACCCACACCCACGCACTATTCCCCAATAAACAAGTGGTTGAAGCATATGAACAACCACCATAATGAAAAATACAAATCAAATTAACCTTGAGATTTCACTTTATTCCCAGTAAATTAAAACAGTAATAATCAATTATTATAGAAATATGGGAGGATAGACAAAATACTGTTGTTATAATTGTGAATCGATATAAATAATTTGGAAACAAATTTGGAATTAGGCAAATAAAATGAAAAAAATTTCTATACTCTGACCCAAAGATCCTAAGCAGACATGCAAACATTTACTGGAGTGCTTTTTCCGATAGCTAAGAATGAGAAACAAAGGAGGTGCTCGTGGGAATTGACTTAATTGAAGTTTAATAAATTTAATGGACTATTATATTTCAAAAATGAATAAAATAGAGAAACCTAAAAACTTAAATGAACTTATGAAGAATGAAGTAAAGCCCCTTTAAACATACATGACTACAAACAATGTAAATGGAAAAAATAATGAAAAGTCAATGTTTCAGATTTAGAAAGAAAAGTCCAGCTTTGAAGTAGAGCTGAAAAGAAGATCTCACCCCAGAGAACTTCGCATATCCTATCAGACTTTATCAGTGTGTTGATAGGGTTTTCTGATTATGTTTCTCTTCTTATTTTTTTTTTTTAATATTTATTATATGGAATGGAGCTCAGGGAGGGGAGGGATGCTGGGAGAGACTTTAGCAAAGCAAATACAAAAGATAACAAAAAAGCCTGTTTTTAACAAAGACCCTGATAAGATCCTTCAATATAAATTAACTGATACTCCCATAGTAGATGCAAAGCTAAGGGGAAGAATATATGGGAAAACCAGAAGTCAAAGACTCACATGTCTTTATACAAACATCACCAACATATTTTCTAAAAACAACAAATGTAATAATGCATAGGTACTGGACAATGAACAATACTGTGGAGAATAAAAAAACTGATCCCAACAGGTAAAGACTTGTTATTGATATGAAGTATTGCTGAGTCAGCTAGTTACCTGTGGAGAAATGGAGACTGTGAACTTATCCAGTGGAAGTTACAACATGATATAAAGGGACTAAGCCTGGGACTCCCCAGAGAATGTGTCATGTAATAGATTAAAGTCCCAAGCATTATGATCACAGTAAGAACAAAATATTATAGATTAAATTGAGTTAAATTTAATCATATGAAAATCTATTAGAACAGAGGCTTCATCCACTATTCCTGTTTTTGTGCCATCAGATGATCACTTTGATATTCAAAATTCTAGCAATAAACTACTTTAATTTTATGGTAAATTTTGTCTTACCTTTTTAAACATTCTTATAGATGTTGAAAATGAGTTGACATTTAACAGAATACTCACCTGATTAGACTTTTCTACTGTACTGCTGGGAACCTCTGTAGTATCTTTTACGAAAAAATTATCTATGATGTGTCTCTCTGCACATTCTTGGTTGCAAACTGGACAACGAATGACTCCAACTGCGGGGGTAAAAAAAAGAAGCAAAATTTAGTTTAAAAGCAAATGACTTGGGGTGGCTAGGTGGCACAGTGGATAGAGCACCAGCCCTGGAGTCCGGAGTACCTGAATTCAAATCTGGCCTCAGACACTTAATAATTACCTAGCTGTGTGGCCTTGGACAAGCCACTTAGCCCCATTCCCTTGCAAAAACCTAAAAACAAAACAAAATAAGCAAATGACTCCATGGCCTCAGACATTTAATAATTACCTAGCTGTGTGACCTTGGGCAAGTCACTTAACCCCATTGCCTGGAAAAAATTAAAAAAAAACAAATGACTTCACTGCTAAAGTGACAAAGTACTTTCACACTAAATTAAAGCTTTAAAAATCATACCTGTTTCCACTGCTAAGAAAGTCATTTTTAAGGGATCAAATGACACATAAATATTAATGCCAACAAAGCTTAACAAAATCTCCATTGAATATTGTGAATCTAGTCCAGAAGAGCAAAGAACCATTTATAAAGAAAATTTAGTACTGAGACTATTTTAAAAGGATGTTCAATATATTTAAGTATGCCTAAACAGGTTAATAAACAATGAACATGCAAATACTCGACTGAACAAAAAGTTATAAATACTTGATAGCCTTGGAAATATTTCCTGTAGCACCTATGCCAAAATAATAACTGAGGAAAAAATGTTCCCCCTTCATAAGGAGGTATTCCTGTCAGCATGAACAAACAAGAATTGAATTCATAAATAATATTTCTATTCCCAGATTTCCTTGTGTAGCAGTAGATCTCATTTGCAGAGATTCAAATTTGATGAAATATCTCTCATGTCCAAAGTTTAACTAAAAGAAGGCTCTGTTAGAAGTAATAGAGTATGGTAAGTTAATTCATATGAGAAATAAAAAGTCAAGAATTACCAGGGATTCAATTGAAAAAAAGTGCAAAAGGAGGTGGCTTAGCCTTACCAGATCTAAAATTATATTATAAAGCATCAGTCCTCAAAACTGTCTGGTATTGGCTAAGAAATAGTCATGGATCAGTGGAATAGACTAGGTGCAATAGCAGGAAAACAATTATAATAATGTGCTGTTTGATAAACCCAAAGAGTCCAGCTACTAGGATAAAAACTGTCTCTTTAATAAAAACTGCTGGGAAAATTGGAAGTTAGTATGGAAGAAATTTAGATTAGATCAACACCTCACACCCTATACCAAGATAAGATCCAAATGAATACAGGATTTAGGCATAAAATATAACATTATAAGCAAACTAGAAGTAGTTTACCTGTCAAATCTATGGAAAGGGAAGCAGCTTATGACTAAGGAAGAGATGGAGAACAACACTAAAAACAAACTAGATGATTTTGATTACATTAAATTAAAAAGCTTTCGCACAGACAAAACCACTGTAACCAAGATCAAAAGAAATGTAGTAAATTGGGAAACAATCTTTACAAATAATGTTTCTGACAAAGGACTCATTTCTAAAATATACAGAGAACTGAATCAAATTTAAATAAAAAAAAAAGCCATTCCCCAATTGACAAATAGTCAAAGGATATGCAAAGGCAATTTACAGATGAGGAACCATAGTCATATGAAAAAATTGCTCTAAATCATTACTTTTTGGAGAAATGCAAATTAAAGCATCTTTGAGGTACCACCCCACACCTCTCAGACTATCCATTATGACCAGAAAAGGACAATGATCATTGTTGGAAGGGTTGTGAGAAATCTGGGACACTAATATATTGTTGGTGGAGCTGTGAACTCATCCAACCTTTCTGGAGAGCAGTTTGGAACTATGCCTGAAGGGCAACAAAAATGTGCATGCCCTTTGATCTAGCAATACCACAACTGTGCCTATACCCTGAAGAGATGATGAAAAAGGGTAAAAAAACATCACTTGTACAAAAATATTCATAGCAGCCCTGTTTGTGGTGGCAAATAACTGGAAATCAAATAAATGTCCTTCAAATTGGGGAATGGCTTAATAAATTGTAGTATATGTATGTCATGGAAAACTATTGTTCTATTAGAAACCAGGAGGGATCGGAATTCAGAGAAACCTGAAGGAATTTGCATGAACTGATGCTGAGCGAGATGAGCAGAACCAGAAAAACATTGGACACCCTAACAGCAACATGGGGGCGATGATCAACTTTGAAGGACATGTTTACTCTATCAGTGCAACAATCAGGGACAATTTGGGGCTGTCTTCGATGGAGAATACCATATGTATCCAGAGAAAGAACTGTGGAGTTTGTCTGTTCTTGCTATCTCTTTTACTTTAGGTTTCTTTCTTAAGGATATGATTTCTGTCTCATCACATTCAATTTGGATCAATGTATATACTATGGAAACAATGTAATCACTGGAAAATTTCCTTCTATGGGGTTGGGAAGTAAAAATTAAAAAAATTTAAAGAAAAAGTAGAGTGTGGATACATTGGACACTACCTACTAGAAATGTGAACTTTGAACTCCCCCAGTTTCATATGCATATTTGAATGATGACTTTCCTTCCTTCACAGAACTAGTGACAAGTGACCTGAGTTAAGCACCTTATTACACAGTTCATCTCTAGTAACTTTTATAACAAGCAATTGAATTCTCTGGGCCAACAACTGAACTTCATGCTGGGGCTACCAAGACCACAAACTCCTACATAGAGGGAGCTCACATTCTAACAGGAAAAACAACTATCCCAAGTATTTATAAAATAAAGACAAGAAATACAAATTAACCTGAAAGGCCCTACCAGTGAAGACATTAGGACAGTCTCCCTTTATGAAGAGGCATCTGAGCTGGACTTTGGAGAAAGGGATTCTAAGAAATGAAGGAAGGGGGAGTCCAGTCATGGAAGGCAACTGGTGGAAAGGCTTGGATCCAAGAGATGGAACATCATAAGGAAGCAACAGAGAGAGAAGGTGAGTGTGACTGGATCAAAGTTTGAAAAAAGGGATGGCATGCAATGAGACTGGAAAATTAAGCTAGCTATAAAAGCTAAACAAAGGAGGTTATTACATTGCATACAAGTGCCAACTGGGAGCTCTTAACTTCACTGGTCATATGGTCAAATCTTTGATGAAGTAAAATGATGTGCTGGATATAAAAATAAAACAATCCAGTTTAAATATAATAACAAGCAAAGAGCTCAGCAACCACTGATAATAATAATAATGATACTATAAAGATTTATATAGTACCAGGCATAAGTATCTCCTTAGAACCTTACAACAACACTGAAAGGTATGTGCCAATACCCCACTTTTACAATTGAAGAGAGTTAAATGGGTTAAAATATTTGCCTATAGTGAGTTAGTTTTACATATTTCAAAAGAAAAATTGCAAACTCTTAATGTCCAAATTATTAAGAAAAATGCAAATTTGAACTCAGGTCCTAACTCTTGGCCCATGGCTATTCATGGAGAGACCTAGCTACCTTTCCTTTGGAGCAAAGACTTTTCCCATCTGTAAAGACAGGATTTTAATCAGATAAAAAGCTTGGCAGCTTGTGTGGAGAAGACTTTTCAAACAGCCAACAAACAAATTTGTTTCTGTTCAGTGACTTTTTAATCATTTATGACTTTGTGACCCCATTTGGATTTTCCTTGGTTAAAGATATTAGGGGCGGCTAGGTGGTGGAGTGGATAAAGCACTGGCCCTGGAGTCAGGAGTATCTGGGTTCAAATCCAGTCTCAGACACTTTATAATTACCTAGCTGCGTGGCCTTGGGCAAGCCACTTAACCCCATTTGCCTTGCAAAAACCTAAAAAAAAAAAAAAGATACGGGAGCAGTTTGTCATTTTCTTCTACAGGTCATTTTTCTGATTAGGAAATTTCAGGTCAATCGATTTGCCCAAGGTCACACAGCTAGCTAAGTGTTTGAGGTCAAATGTGAACTTGGAAATATTAAGAACTGTCTTCATATGTAACTGGGGAAAATAAAATATTATTTTAAAAAATACCCAGAGAAAACTGCAAATTTTCCTTGAGAAGGGCAGAAGGAGGTAGATTCAAGGACATGAGACATTCAAAAGCACACTGGTGAAAAACTTTTCTTCAATTCAATTTAGAATAATTAGTATGCAATGGGGAAAACAATCTTGATAAGTAAGGTGATAGTGAAGATATTGTCATGGATTCAAGTTGGAAAAAGTTTACAGGTAGTATAAGTGATTCTCTCAAAGAAAAAAATAGAAGCAGACCATGGAAGTGAAATGTCGCACCCTTTTTTGGGGGGTGGGTAGGTGGGAATTAGGGGTTAAATGACTTGCCCGGGATAACACAACTGGTAGGTAGGTAGATAAAAATCACTGTATTAGTGATCAGATCACTGAGACACAGGTTTGGATATATCATGTTGTCACCAGCCTGTTGTCAGAAAATCACACTGGTGCTTTGCCTGGCATTGCTTGCTGCCTCTCTGATATGAGAGGGATCCACATCTATAAAGTCAAGGGTTCCCACAATATCAAGGGCATCACCAGAAGTCCAGTTTCCTATTAAATCATAACCATAGGGTCTAGAAAAAGCAGTAATAAGAACCATGTCTTTGCAAAATTCACTGCACTGTTATAAACATAATGCCCAAATCAGAACATCATATATGTGATGCCAAGAACCTCTGATTAGGAAGGACAACTGTCAACTTGCCCAAGGTCACAAATGGTAAGTTTCAGGTATCTGAGGTTAGATTTGAATTAAGATCCTCATGAGTCCAGGGTCAGTATCCACTGTACCACCTAGTTTGCCCCTTATACTGTAACATTTGAATGAATATTGGTTAATTATCTGATTTTTTTTTGAATTCCTCTTTTGAAATTATGAAAAAATGTCTAAAAAAAGGATGAATATGGGGGGCAGCTAGGTGGCACAGTAGATAGAGCACTAAACCCGGAGTCAGGAGTACCTGAGCTCAAATCTGACCTCAGACACTTAATTATTACCTAGCTGTGTGATCTTGGGCAAGTCACTTAATTCTATTGCCTTAAGTAAAAAGAAATTTTTTTAATTAAAAAAAGGAGGAATATGGAGAATAAGTATTATAAAGTAGATCAGTAGAATATTACAGAATGAAAAATGAGATAGATTTGAAATCAATAACCAGATTTAAATAGACCCAAAAAAGTTACTTAGGAAAAGAACTTTCTATTTAAAATACACACACATACCTGGACAGAAGAATGGTAGAAATTAAACATCTTATGACTTATTTCAAAATAAACTCAAAATGGAAATGTGACCTTAATATTAAAGATCATGTTCCCTTTCACAAACTATAGGTAGGATATTTTTATGTAAACATAGGATACAGACAATGCATCTAGGATAAAAGAAATGGCTTCATAAAGATGGGGAAAGGGGTGGGGAATTCTTTATATCAAATTTCTCAGAAAGATTTGTTATCTAAGATATGTAAACAACTTGTATTGAAATTTCAAGCCAATCCTCAGTTAAGTGATCAAAAGATATGAGTATTTCTCAAAAGAAAAATTGCAAACTCTAATGTCCAAATTATTAAGAAAAATGCAAATCAAAACAATCCTTAAGTTCATTAATCTGCAAATTGACAAAGGTGGCCTTAATTGATGTTAGTCGGATTTTGGTAAGACAGACAGAGACACCGATTATTGTTACCTGGGAATCAGTATAAACAGACTGGGAAAGCAATCTGAAATCAGTGGCAAATGAATTGACTAAATGTCCAAACTCAACTTAAAATCTGCTACTTATATGTATATACAACAAAATATAGCAATACTTTTAGAAACAAAGCATATGCTCAGACTGGGAAAGATGAAAATAGCTGTGGCTAGGTTAATTTAAATGAATACTACTGTGGTATAAAAAAATGAAGAATAATATCATGGAAAAAATACTCTAGTGATATAAAAAGCAAAAGATATGAATAAAAATGCATTTAAAAGAAAAAGGACATGGAGCCAAGATGGCAGCAGGAGAACAGCCTTCCCTAGGAGCTCTCTCCAAAATATTTCAAAACCTTAAAATTATGACTAAATTTTTGAGAGATAGAACCCACAGAAAGATCCAGTGAGGTAATTCTTCAGCCCAAGGTAACCGGGAAAATTGTGGGAAGGCTCTGTTCCACATGGTTGGAAGGGACAGCAGCACTATAGTGCAGGAGCTCCAGGCTTCTAGGAACAGCCCACAGGGTGCCTAGGTCCCTGGGAGCTTTGGTTCCTGGCAGCAGAAGCAGTTTCCTGACCTCACAACCCAGGGAGCACCCAAGCACAACTTCGAAGATTGACAGGGAAACCTCTGCCAGAGCGAGCACAAAGCCCAGGCCAACATGGCTCTACTTAGTTCCACCCAGATCCAAGGAAACAGAAGCAGGCCCAGCAGGAGCTACCCAGCAGCTGCTCCCTGAGTGCTCAGCCCATGGAAGGTAAAGGAGTGGGGGGAGACTGTTGAGGTCTGTCCTCTGTCCCTGGGACAGGACTCTGTGGCTTTGTCCATATTAACACACTGGTCACAGTCTGAGCATCCATACTGTTATAGAGCAGGGACCTTCCTCACAACCCCAAGGCAGAGGGATGTGCTTGTGGTTATTCCCAGACCCGAGCACAGCCCAGTAGAGCAGTCAGAGCCTCTGATAAGACCCTGAAAGAACTGAGGTCCTTGTGGGGATGTCCCAATAATACTCAAAACCTCAGGAAGCACCCTCAAACCAGGGAACAGGCTGGGGAAATGAGTAAACGGGGAAAAAAAAGGAACCTGGCCATAGACAATTACTTTGGTGCCATAGAGGAACAAAATACACAATCTGAAGATGAAAAGTCCAAGTTTAAAGACTCCAAAAAATATAGAAGTTGGGCTCACACTATGACAGAGTTCATCAAAGATTTTGAAAATTAAGTAAGGAAGGTAGAAGAAAAATTGGGAAGAGAATTGAGAGAGATGTAGGAAAAAATATGAAAATCAAGTCAGCAGCTTAGGCAAGGAGACTCAAAAAAAATGCTAAAGAAAATATGTTAAAAACTAGTTTAGGTCAAATGGATAAAACAATGCAAATAGTTAATGAGAAGCATGCCTTAAAATGCAGAACAGGCCAGATGGAAAAGGAGGTAAGAAAGCTCTCTGAGGAAAATCAACTCCTTCAAAAGTAGAATGGAGCTAAAAGAAGACAATGACTTGGCAAGGAATCAAAACACTAATTCAACACAAAAAGAATGAAAAATTCCATTGAAGAAAATGTGAAATATCTCATTGAAAAAACAACTGACCTGGAGAACAGATCCAGAAGAGACAATTTAAAAATTACTCGGCTACATGAAAGTCATGATCAGGAAAAGAGCCTTGACTATATTTTTAGGCAATTTCACAGGAAAATTCCCCTGATATCCTAGAAGCAGAAGGCAAAAGAGAAATTGAGAGAATCCACTGATCTCCTCCTGAAAAAGATCCAAAAAAAAAAAAAAAACACCCCAGGAATATTGTAACCAAGTTCCAGAACTTCCAAGTCAAAGAGAAAATATTATAAAAAGCCAGAAGGAAACAATTCTTATATCATGGAACTACAGTTAGGATCACACAGGACTTAGCAGCATCCACATTAAGGGTTTAGAATACAATATTCTCGAAGGCAAAAAGAGCTTGGAATGCACCCAAGAATCAACTACCCACCAAAACTGAATATTCTCTTCCAGGGGAAAAGATGGGACTTTCAATGAAATGGGAATTTCAAATGTTCCTATTGCAACAACCAGAACTGAACAGAAAGTTTGATCTTCAAGTACAGAACTCAGGTGACACAGGGAGGGTGGATAAGAGGGGTAAATCATGAGGGATTTAATGATCAACTGTATATTACTGCATGGGAAAAAGATAGCGATAATACTCATATGAACCTCATTTATTAGAACAGTTAGAATGAGTATATGTAGACAAGGCACAGGAGGGAGCTGTGTTTGAAGGTATAATATATTGTAAAAATGGAGTAAAGGGAAATATACTGGAGAAAGAAAAAGGAGAGGTAGAATAGGCTAAGATATTTCATAAAAGGAGTTAAGAAAAAGCTTCTGCAATGGAATGGAAGGTGGGGAAGGTAAAGGGTAATGAGGGAGCCTTCATTCTCATCAGAAATGGCTGAGAGGGGAAATAGCATGCAGGGCAATATGGTATATTAATCTAGAAGAAAAAGGAGAGAAAGGGGACAAGAGGGAGAGGAAGGGGGATGTAGGTGATAGAAGACAGGGTAGATCATGGTTCTTTTTTACTTTGAAGAGGGGACAGAGTGAAAGGAGAGAATATAATAAATGGTAGGAATGGATGGAGGGAATTACAATCAGCAACAGCAACTATGGAAAAGTATGGAAGTACTTCTCTGATGCACTTATGATAAAGAATGTGATACACCCCAGAGACAGAGTTGATGGTATCAGAACATCAGAACAGAAGCACAATTTTTTTTCTCTTTCTTTCACTTTATTTTTCATGAAGTATTATATTTTTGTTGGGGGAGGGGGATTATGTTTATAAACTCTTACAAGAAGACTATTTTAGTAATGTGTAAATAAATTATAAAATTTTAAAAGACAAACGACTAAAAAAGAAAAATAATACTCAAGAGGTAGAAATTATTAGTGAAATTTGAAAATTATAGTCCAACCATTCTGAAAAACAAATCAGAACTATGTCCAAAGAGTTATAAAACTGTGTATGCCCTTTGACCCAAGATAAGCATTACAAACCCAAATAGATCAAAAGAAAAGGAACTATTGTCAAGAAATATTTATAGCATTTCTTTTTGTGGTGGTCACGTATTAGAAATGAAGGGAATGTCTGAACAAGTTGTTCAAATGATACAGGACTGTGAAATACTGTGCAGTAAGAAATGATGAGCCGGACTGCCTCAGAAATACCTGGGAAGACTTACATGAACTGATGAAAAGTGAACTAAGCAGAACCAGAAAATTGTAACAGTGATATTGTAGGGATGATCAACTGTGAAAGATTTAAGCTACTCTGATCAAGACAAAGATCCGAGGCAATTCCAAAGGTCCTCTGATGAAAAAGTGCTACCCATCTCTAGAGAGGGATCAGATTAACTCTTTTAGTTTAGTTTGGGGTTTTTTTTTTTTTGCAAGGCAATGGGGTTAAGTGGCTTGCCCAAGACCACACAGCTAGGTAATTATTAAGTGTCTGAGGCCGGACTTGAACCCATGTATTCCTGACTCCAGGACCAGTGTTCTATCCATTGCGCCACCAAGCTGCCCCAAGGGCAGTATACACTGAAGTATACACTTTTATTTTTTTTTGAGTTTTTGTGTTTTCTTTTGCAACACAGCTAAAAGGGAAATGTTCCACAAGACCTCACATATATAATTAAAACAAATTGCTTCCTTAAGAAGGTGGAAGAGGTAAGAGAGAAGAAAAGTAATTGCAACTTAATTTTTAAGTGATAGTTTAAAAATTTTTTTTGTATGCCTGGGATATATTTTCTCTCACTTTATATTTCTCATGAAGTTTTATATTTTTGTTGAGGAGGGGGGATTATGTTTATAAACTCTTACAAGAAGACTATTTTAGTAATGTGTAAATAAATAAAAAAGGCTTTTTTGCTCCAGAAGCTTCATAAACAAGGCCTGTCAGAACTGAGATACAGATAAAGCTGTTAAGTTTTCTGCCAAGTTTTGGTGCATATAACCCCTAGAAGTGGGATACAGCCCTCAGCAGCTGCTACATTCACAAAGCTAAGATCCACAGCTATTTTCAATATTATTTAAGTTATATGAAGTCTAGGAAGCCATCAGGGTTAGTTAAATTAAATGTGTTCAAATTAATCAGGAAGATAAGAAACTCACATTCAACTGCATCTATTGTCAAATGGTGTTTGATAACAATATGTTGATAGTCATTATTTTAATAGAGGGCTATATTTCATGGGAAAATCCTAAATCCAATGGAAAGGGAGGATTGAGGGTTTAAATTCTCCCAAAAATGGAAGCTGCTTGTGTGATGCTGAACAAGTTATTTAAACTCATTAGGCCTCAGTTTCCTCATAAAGGCAACAAAGATAGTCAATCTATAATTGCAGTCCTTCCTTCTTGAAGAGATTCAAAATGTTATCACTTTGTTAACATGAAGGTACACAGTATACTTATTGACAGTACACTGTGACCAGTCAGACTAGTATGAGCTCAGAAGGCTCTACCATAGTTGGGGTGCAAATAGTCCATTTGAACATTTCGAGTGGTGATATCTCTTAACTTTTCTTTTAAGCTTTTGCTGTTCTGCCTAGCTCATACAGCTCAGCACCTTCTCTGGCATGAGCACACTGTGCTGGGTGGTCCTGTGCCAGTATCTCCCATGCCACACAACTGATACCAAAGTTCTTCAGGGAGACCTTAAGAGTGTTCTTCTGACCTCCAAATAAGTGCTTGCCTTGTATTGAGTTTTCCATAATGTGATCAGCTCAGTTCAGCTCAAAAGAGGACCTCAGATGGAATTCAGAGAAGCCTGGAAGAATTTGCATTAAGTGATACTGAGCAAGATGAGCAGAACCAGAAGAACATTGTACACCCTAACAGCAACATGGGGGTGATGATCAACCTTAATGGACTTGCTCATTCCTTCAGTGCAACAATCAGGCACAATTTTGGGTACCTGTGATGGAGAATACCATCTATATCCAGAGAAAGAATTGTGGAGTTTAAACAAAGACCAAAGACTATTACCTTTAATTTAAAAAAAAAAACCCGTTATCTTATTATATAATTTTGCTCTCATACTTTATTTTTCTTCCTAAAGGATATGATTTCTCTCTCATCACATTCAACTTAGATCAACATATACCATGGAAACAACGTAAAGACTTAAAAGACTGCCTTCAGTGGGGGGAAGCAAGTGAGATTAGGGGGGAAAGTGTAAAATTCAAAATAAAATAAAATCTTTTTTTTTTTATATGAGAGAGAGAGAGAGAGAGAGAGAGAGAGAGAGAAAGAGAAAGGACACCTCAGTATCTGGTACCTTCTCTTGGCACTGACCTTCAGAATCTTTCTAAGACAATTCAAATGGAAGCAATTCAGTTTCCTAGCATGGCGCTGGTAGACTGTTCAGGCTTCATAGGCATACTATAATGAGGTCAGCAAAATATCTCTGTAGACCTTCAGTTTGGTAGGCAGTGCAATACATCTTCTCTTCCACACTTTCCTTTGGAGCCTCAGTGTTAGCACTGAGCTTTCTCTGGCAATGTGCCTGTCAACCTTATAGCATCTATGTGTATGCCTGGAAAATATACCGTCAAGGTAAATGAACTAATCTACAGCATTCAAAATTTTTCCATTTGTTATAACCAATGCTTCCATGAATGACTGGTGAAGAACCTCTTGTTTTTGTAATGTTAATTGTGAGACCAACATTAGCACAAATGGTAGAGAATCAATTCATACTTTGGTGTATCTCAGCTTCAGAGGCTTTGTTCATCATTGAACAAAGTCACACACCAACTCTTCCTTCATATTATTCTTGGCTTGAAATCTTTTCAAGTTAAATAATTTATTGTGTGACAGTTGACCTTGATGCCATTATCATCTTTGTTGAAGGCACCTGACAACACTGTTGAAAACACGTAAGCAAAAATACAGCCCTGGTTCACTGTACTCGTTACTAGGAAAGGTTAAAAACATCATTTGAATTTTATGTCAGAATTAAGAAATAAGTTCTTGAGATTTTTTGGTTTGTTTTTTGCAAGGCAATAGGGTTAAGTGACTTGCCAAAGGTCACACAAATAATAGGTAATTACTAAGAGTCTGTGGCTGGATTTGAACTCAGGTAGTATTGACCCAGAGCAGGTACTCTATCCACTAATGCCAAGTAAATTCTTAAATTCTATAAAATTCTATAAAATTATGGGGATAAGGTTAAGAGAGTTTTCAGGCATCATTCACTCAGTAACACTACTTCTTTGAAGTTCACTCACCCAATATCATGATTCTAAATGACTATCAACTACTCCTAAATAGTTAAGTTGCTGATCAATTTAGAGTTCAGAAGTCTCTTCCACAGTTGGGGTGCAAATAGTCCATTTGAACATTTTGAGTGGTGATATCTCTTAACTTTTCTTTTGAGTTTTTGCTATTCTGCCTAGCTCTTACAGCTCAGCACCTTCTCTGGCATGAGCACACTGTGCTGGTTAGTCCTATAGTTAAGTTGCTGATCAATCATGACACCAGAGCATGATAAATTTGCATTTATAGACCATGGCAAATTGCTTATTTGTAACAAGGTTGTGGTTATGGTTTTTTAAATTTTCTTTGGAGGGAATGACAAAGGGGGATCAGAGAGGTGCTTAACTGAGAGAGAAGTGGATCAGTGGAATAGGGTAAGTACAAAACAAACAGTAGTAAAGCACTTTGATAAAACCAAAGAATCTAGTTTCTGGGATTAGAACTCACTATTCGAGAAAAACTGCTAGGAAAACTGAAATATACCATGCCCCAAAACAAGGCATAGACCAATATCTCACAACCTATACCAAGATAAAGTTGAAAAGGGTATAGGATTTAGACATAAAGGGTGATAGCATACCATAATTCCATTAGGAGAACAAGAAATATTCTGTCAGATCTATGGAGAGGTGAGAAGTTTACAGTGAAATGAGATTAAAAACATTATGAAGTGCAAAATGAATGATTTTGACCACAAACAAAACAAATGCAGATAAGTTTAGAAGGGAAGCAGAAATCTGGGAAATAATTTTCACACCTAGTACTTTTGCTAAAGGCCTCATTTCTAAAAATACAAGTCATTCTCCAATTGATAAATGGTCAAAGGATATAAACAGGCAGCTTTTAGATGAAAATAAATTAACTATAGTCATATGAAAAATTCTTCAAATCATTACTGATTAGAGAAATTCAAATTTAAACAACTCTGAGGTATCACCTCATACCTATAATATTGGCTAAAATGACAAAAAAAAGGGAAATGATCTATGTTGAAGAGGATGTGTGAAAAAAAACTGGGATCCTAATGTACTGTTGGTGGAGTTGTGAACAGTTCCAAATACTCTGGAAAGCAATCTGGAATTATGCCCAAAGAGCAATAAAATCTGTGCATATCCTTTGATTCAGCAGTATCATTATTAGGTCTCTATCTCAAAGAGATCAAAAAAAGGAGGGAAAGGCCCCAGAAAAATATTTATATTAGCTCTTTTTTGTAGTGGCCAAGAATTGGAAACTGAGGGGGGTATACCTCCATCAATTGAGGAATGGCTGAACAAATTATATTATGGAAAACTTTTGTTCTGGGAGAAATTATTGAGTGGTCAGACTTCAGAAAAGCCTGGAAGCCTTGCGCATGAACAGAACCAGGGCAACATTGTATACATTAACAGCAACACTGTGAGATGGAACAACTAGGATTAACAAAGTTCCTCTCAGTGATCAAAAACATCCCTGAGGGACCTGTTATAGAAAATGACATTCACATCCAGAAAAACAAAAGAAAAAACAAAACAAAATATGGATTCTGAATGCAGAACAAAAATACTATGTTCACTTAAAAGAATTTTTAAGTCTTTTCTTATGATTTTTCCCCCCTGTGTTCTAATTCCTATTTCACAACGTGACTAATATGGAAATATGTTAAATAAGATTATACAAGTACAACTTTAACCATATTGGTTGAGGGAATGGGGATGAGGAAGAGAAGGAAGAATGGTAGAAAAATGTGGAACTCAAACTTGCAAATGAATGAATATCCTTTGCATGTAAACTGAAAAAAATAAAGAGAAAAAATAAAAATATTTCGTTGAAAGAACAAGAAAGGGGGATCAGAGAGGCTTTGTTTTTTAAAGATTCAGAAGAGAACTAAAGGAAGTTCAAAGGGAAACAAAATACAAGGTAGATTTGAAAGTATCATGCTGAAGTTAACATGTTTGGTTTTTTTTAAAAGGTTTTTGCAAGGCAATGGGGTTAAGTGGCTTGCTGAAGGCCACACAGCTAGGTAATTGTTAAGTGTCTGAGGCTGGATTTGAACTCAGGTGCTCCTGACTCCAGGGCCAGTGCTCTATCCAATACGTCATCTAGTTGCCCCTAAAGTTAATGTTTTTAAAAAAACATGCTGTACTTAAGCATCTTGACTCACATATAATATTCCCTTTTCTTGCTCTACTTTGTTTATAGTGTTCAGGGTTTTTTGATTGGCATTTATTAAAAGTACAGAATTTTTCTAAAAATAAGATCTTCTTGGACAACATAATGTTGGAAATAATAAAAATCAGAATACTTAGAATCTACAATGATGATGGACTTTAGATGACAGAGATTTAGAGATGTAAGAGTGATTCCCTTACCACCAAAAAATGGGGGAAAAAGTTTAATTAACCACTCACTATACAAGAAAAGTAACTGAGAAATACTGAACAGAATTAGTTAAATTAATCTAGGAGTACATACATATAGGTTTTTAAGAGCATTATAAAATATAAAATATTAAAAGCAGAAGAGAGCTAAAGAAAATTCAAAGGGGCACAAGAATAGTATTTTAAAAAATCAAGATATACATGAGGTGCAATATTATATACATTCTCTTTTTAAAAACACATCAATTCTACCCATAACAAATATGAGTTGAGATATAGCCAAAGTTTGATGAGTCTGATATTTCAGAAGATAGAAACACTAAAAAAAAAAATCTTAATCTAGAACTGACCTTTGAATGGTCAAAGGATAGGGAGGAAGATGGATTGCTAAGATACAGAGGATCCTAGATCCCAGCAAACATTCAATTGGGACTTAACAGACAGTCCACCTTACTAAGTCATAAAAAGAATTACTTCTAAACTCCTCCATCAAACTCAGTAAATTAAGAGTTCTACTGAGGTCTTGGTATAGAAAAGGCACTAGAATAGTCATGTCAAAACTTCTGAAACTTGTTGACCAGTTATGGCCAATAACCTATCAATGATTCATGCAATAAGCCAACACTCCATGCATGAAAACTAGATGATATGTGTCTGTATGATTCAACTAGTGACACTCCTACCATACTACTACTTATGACAAGAGTAGCAAAAGAAATGTGTAGGTTAAAAAAAAGGAAAGAATGTGTCCTTAGAAGCTTAGTCATTTCTTGTTCCTTGTCCAATAAAGAAAGGCACACTTCCTTTGACTATTCAAGTTCTCTTTGTAATTACAAAGCAATTAGTAGCAAGAAGATTAGTCTGGTGCAAATAATCTGAAAGTACATGCTTAGACCATATAGAGCAATACAGCAAATACCAAACAAAGTGGAGTTAGTTAAATTAATTCTTAACATTCTAATCCTAGTGCTTAATTGTCTTTAAACAAAATCTTAAAATCAGGAATAGATATGGGAACTACCTGGCTCCCACCAACGAAGTGGTTCTAGCATCTTCTGTCCAAGCTCCATGGTATGTGCTGAAAGCCAAGATTGCAAAAGAATATTTGCCCAAGGTGAACAGAGATAACTGGCTACCTGAGCAGCTTCCACAACCTTGGGACAGTCCCAAAGGATTCAGTTCAGAACTCCCAGAAACAGAACTTAAGAATGGCTCAGTCCCTCCCTGTACCCAAAGGGCTTCTTAACTGTGTATACCCTTTGATCCATCAACACTATGCTATAGGGCTGTGTGTGTGTGTGTGTGTGTGTGTGTGTGTGTGTGTGTGTGTGTAGATACATATCCAATATATATTAGATGTATACATCTCAAAAGAGATTTACAAAGAAAAAGGATCTCTTAAGTACAAAAATATTTATAGCAGCTCTTCTTGCAATGGCTAAAAATTGAAACTGAGAGGATGGATCAATGGTAATAGCTAAACAAGCTATGGTCCACATTTGTGCTACAATAGTACTCTCTCTGGACTTACTTGAACTGATGCCAAGTGAAATGAACATTATACACAGCAACAGAAATATTGTATGATGATCTAATGTGAAAGACATAGCTATTTCAAGATGTACAATTATTTAAAACATTTCTGAAGGACTTTATGATAAAAGGTGCTGTCCATCTCCAAAAGAAACACCCCCAAACAGGCAGAGCCTGAATGAAGATTTAACTTTTTCTTTATTTTTCTTGAGTTTTTTAGGTTATATTTTCTTTCACAATATGACTTACATAGAAATGTTTTCAGGGGAGCTAGGTGGCACACCTGGGCCCTGGAATCAGGAGGACCTGAGTTCAAATACAGCATCAGACACTTAATATTTCCTAGCATACCTTGGGTATGTCATTTAATTCCATTGCCTTAAAAAGAAAAAGAATGTTCCTTGCTTTAACACATGTAATAGGGGAAAAAATATCAACTTATAAACAAAAGAAACAATGAACAGAAAACTCTGGAAAGACTTATATGAACTAATGCAAATTAATGTGAGTTAAATTAGGATAACATTGTCCATAGTCCTACCAATACTGGTTGATGAACAATTAGGAATGACAAGTTATTTAACGATATGATGAACCCAAGACAATTCTAAAGGACTTTTATGAAAAATGCTATCCATCTTCAGAAAAAACTGATGGCCTCGAATACAGACCAAAATATACTAAACTGCTCTTTCTTTCTGGAAGCTTACCCTACAGGGAAGGAGGGGAGAAGTTAAGTATTCCATGGGGGAGGAAAGGCGGGGAGAGAAAAGGAGGGCTGACAGAAGAGAAGACAGAATGGAGGAAATAGTCAGAAACAGAACACTCTGAAGAAGGAAAGGGGTAAAAGGAGAAAAACAAAAAGGAAGAAAGGGAAAAAAAACATGAGAAAGAAAAAACAAGAAAATAATTTTTTTTTTAAAATACAAATAACATCACTTGATCTGCATTTGACTTAATACTTCTTTCTCTGGATGTGAATAGCATTTTCCATCACAAGTCTTTTAAAAGTGTCCTAATTAAATAAAAATGGGGGATGGTTTTTATGAAAAAAAAAACCCCAACAACAGTAAGATCATAGGTGAAGAAAGTCAAACATCCTGTATCAAAAAACAAGGAATGAATTTACTACCAATGAAGAGGAAATTACAATAATCATTAGGAATTATATATGCCATACATCGAATATTCTCAGCAAAATCAAATGTAAATTGCCCAGATTAACAGAAAAGAAAAATCAAGGACCTAAATAACTCTTATCTTAGAAAAAAAAAGAAATTGAACAAGTCTTTAATGAACTCCCTAAGAAAAAAATCTCCTAGGATCAGAGGGGCTTAAATGATACTATTAAACACTTAAAAGAACAATTCATTCCAACACTACAGAAACCATTTGAAAAACAAAGAAGTGGTCCTACTCAGTTCCTTTATGCTGATACCTAAACTAGGAAGAGACAAAACAGAGATTGAAAACTACAGACCAATTTCCATAATTAATATCAATAAAAATTTTTCAATAAATAGCAAGCATTACCACAATGTATCATAAAGATCATACACTGTGACCAGTTAAGATTTATGCCAGGAATACAGAATTGATTCAATATTAAGAAAACTAGCAGGGGTGGCTAGGTGGCACAGTGGATAAAGCACCGGCTCTGGAGTTAGGAATACCTGGGTTCAAATCTGGTCTCAGACACTTAATTACCTAGCTGTGTGGCCTTGGGCAAGCCACTTAACCCTGTTTTCCTTGCAAAAACTTAAAAAAAAAACTATCAACCAAAAGAAATCATAATTATCTAAATAGATGGAGGGAAAAAAATCATCTGACAAAAATATAACACCCATTCCTAATCAAAACACTAGAGGTTAGGAATAAAGGGTGTGTAAAATGAGAATCCATTAGCAGGCATTATAGCTAATGGGGATAACCTAAAAGACTTTCTAATCAGAGGTTAGGCAAGAATGTCCAATATTACCATTATTATTCAGTACAGTACTAGAAATGTTAATTATTGCAATCAGAGATGACAAAGAAACTGAAGAAATAAGAACATGCATTGAGGAAACAAAACTATGACTCTTTGCAGATTTATTTGGGGTATGTTTTTTAAGTTTTTTTTTTCTTCAGGGCAATAGGGTTAAGTGGCTTGCCCAAGGCCACACAGCTGGGTAATTGTCTGAGGCTGAATTTGAACTCAGGTCCTCCTAGCTCCAGGCCTGGTGCTCTATCCACTGTGCCACCTAGCAGTGATATATTTAGAGAATACTAAAGAATCAATTGAAAAACTATAAAAACAAAGTCACAGGATATAAAATAAACATTCAAAAGTCATCAGCATTTCTGTATGTTACTGACAAAGTCCAGCAGCAAGAAATATATATAAAATAATTTGGAGTCTGCCAAAATAAAACCCAGAATGATTTGAACACAATTATGAGGCACTTTTCACACAAATAGTTAGCCATAGAGGTAGATAGGTAGGTGGCGCAGTGGATAGAGCACCAGGCCTGAAGTCAGGAGGACCTGAGTTCAAATTCAGCCTCAGACACTTAATAATTACCTAGCTGTGTGATCTTGGGCAAGTCATTCCATTGCCTTACAAAACAAACAGCTCTAAACATAACAACTGCTCATGGATAGGGTGAGCCAATATAATAAAGATGACAATTCTGTCTAAACTAATTTACTTGTTCAATGTCATAACAAAAAACTACCAAATAATTTTGATAGAGAAAAATAAGAACAAAATTCATCTGGAAGAAAAAAGGTCAAGAATATCAAGGGAAGTAATGAAAAAAAATGCAAAGGAAGATGGCTGAGCAAAAACAGTAACCATCAAAACTACCTGGTACTGACTAAAATTGAGTCGTGGATCAATGGAGCAGATTGGGTACACAAGATAAAGTAATACATGACTATAGTAACCTAATAGTATGATAAACTCAAAGACCTCAATCTTTGGGATAAGAACTTAACAGTAAAATATGACAAAAATTGATGGGAAAAACTGGACCAGAATCTCATACCACATACCACCAAAAGGTCAAAATGAGTACAAGATTTAGATATAAAGGGTGATAATATAAGCAGAATAGAAGAGCAAGTAAATTCCCCTTTGGGTCTATAGAAAAGGGAAAAATTCATGACCAAGAGACAGAAATTATGAAATGTAAAATAGATCATTTTGATTTATTAAATTAAAAGGCTTTTGCACAAATAAAACTACAATCAAGATTTAAAATTTAAATTAAAGGAGAAAGATTTCTCCCATTTCCTGAATGAGAATAAAAGGGAATTTATAAAAATTGATGATTTATTGTAGTATATCTCTAAAGAAACCACATATAGAAATTCTAAACATCATTCATTGATCACAATGCAATATTATAACTCGATAGAGCCATAAAATAAAGAATTTAAAAGAAATTTGAGACTAATTAACAAGATTCTGAAAATCTAGCAAGTTAAAGAATAAATTAATAGATTTCAAAGAAAATGACAAGATTATTAATAAACTAAATAATCAAATTATATTATGAATAGATGTTGAAAAGACTAGGCAAAATCAAATGCTCATTTCTATTATAAGAATAAATGAATCTTTCCTTACAATATTATTTATTTAAATTCAAGAACCACCATGAATTAGAAAAAAAATTTCCAATATGATCAAGATTTGAGCAAGATATCCATTATCAAAATTACATTTACCAATAGTGCTTTAAATGTCACTGAGAACAGTAAGAAAAGTAAATTAAGAAACTAAATACAGGCCAAGAGAAAACAATATTATGAAGATGTAAAAGACAACAAAAAAGCAAAAAGTTCTTGAAAGAGAAATTTCATTCACAGCAACTACAGAAGCAATGTACTGTTTGGGAGATTCACAGTGGTATCTTAATCCAACTATAACACCATTCTTTGAAGAAATAAAGACAAATATTTGCTCCTGGATAGGTTGAGTCAATATAATAAAAAATGATAATTCTAAATTAATTTACTTAATCAGTGCTATACCAAAACTCCAAATAATATTTATAGAGTTGGGAGAGGAGGAATCATATGAAAGCAAAACAAAAACAAGCATCTCATAGTTGAGAAAATTAACTTTGTTTTGTAAATGATTCCAGTTTATATCACTGCAGATATCACCTTTCTGTTTTTGAATTAAGTTCAGAAGTTCATAGGTTCAGAATTTTAGCTATAAAGTTTAAAAGTTCAGTTTTCCTATAAATCACTTTAATTAAAAAAAAAAAATTATCTCTATACAACTAACTGTCCTTGTACCACTAGATGAATTCTATTATTTATATACCATTATTCTTGAAGGACTAAAATAATCAGCATTTCTAGTGACAAGATGAAAAAGAAAGGGCTAAATTGCTAAGACCGCATTCCAGATTTCAAGTCAATTATATTGTTTCATCCATCTATGATGCTACAAGATTTGTAAGCAATCATTATTTTCTCCATCTATAATGTTACCTGCTACTTTTTTGGATGCTTCTTTTGTCTATAGAAATGATCTTTCAGTTAACATTCAGGACTGTAGCTTGCTGAGGAGACAACTTTGCTAATAAAACTTTGCTAATAAATTGATCATATCAAGCTTGCATTCCAATTTACTTAATTTCAATAGTGACATGGAAAATGATAATGGAAAATGAAATGGGAAAGAACCCAAAAATAGTAATCATTCAAACTATTGTTAAAAAAAAATTCGAGGTTGATAAGTGAACTAATTTAGATACCCAGCAAAAGCAAACAGAATAATGTTTGATAAAAAACCTTCTTGGGGGAGGTCTACTTGGAAAAAAAACTACTAGAAAACTAGAGACAGTTCAAAAGAAATTAGGGTTTGACAAACACCTCAGATTCAAATGGATACATAACAAACAATGTCATATTATAAACAATTTAAGAGGAGCATGGAAGAAAATACCTTTTGCATTTGTACACAGAAGAAGCCTCCACAGATTGAAGAAGTGATACAGAAGGTACCAAAAATAAGTAATTTTGATTACCTAAAAATTTAAAAGTTTTTGCAAGTCTAATGTGTAAATTTTTAGAAAGGGAACAGGTAACTGGAAAAAAATTTTTTGACAATATTCTTAGATAAAAGGTTCATTGTTTCCAAGATTTATAAGGAACCAATTCTAATTTATGAAACAAAGAACTACTGGAACCATTGTCTAAGAATATGAAGAAATATTTTTCAAAGAAAAATTCAAATTATCAATAATCACATGAAAAAGTGTTCTAAATGTTATTAGAGAATTGCATATAAAAGCAATGTGTCAAGGTGCTATAAAAAAAACCCAAAATCTGAAACAGCTTTAGAAAGATTTCATTTAGTCAGTTTGGCAGAGGAAAAGTGTCAGAAGAAGCTGTGGCTTTCCTCTAGTTTCTAAGATTCACATTACATAGAGCTGTTAGGACAAGCAAGACAAGCAACTGGTTGACCTAAAGTTGCTTAAAACTCCAAAAATATTAGTAGATAACATAAACATTCAAAAATAGGTAGTCCAAGTCAAAACCCAAATTGGGAACCCAAAAGAAGCACTCTGAACACCCTGAAGGGTCTATGATGTCAGAAGGACCTAGCTTTTGGGGTTACATAATTTCTAGTCACATAAAGGTAGATTCAAACATTAAAAAATAATAAAATATTTCCCTTGGAGGTTTTATTTTATATCTGTCATACAGGCAAAGATGACAAAGAAGAAAATAACAAATGGTGGTTGCAAAATAGTTAGTAGATCCCTGTTAGTAAAGTTGTGAATTTGGTCCAGTCACTTTGGATAGAAGAAAACACACTATTTTTGTCTCCAGCTAGAAAAAAACTGAAAGTGCAATAAATGACACAGATTTTTGGACATGGATAATATGGGTTTTGGATGGATTTATTTTGTTGGACATGCTACACAGTGAGAGATTGGGGCAATTTTTTAAATATTACTTAATAGTGAGGGGAGTCAAAGAAGAGAACAGATCAATATATAAATACTTGCTACTTCAAAATAAGTTTTTAAAGGGCACATTTTTTCAAAATTATTCCAATAAAACTATCACTATCTATAACTTAAAAATGTACCAAAATAGCTAAGGTGATATTAAAATTCTGAGGTCTCACCTCATATACAAAGTGGCAAAGATGAAAGTCACTAAAATGTTCATAAATACTCCAAATGCTCCCTGAAAAAAAATAGTTTCATCAATGTTATTTGTGGTAGCAAAAGTAAAACAACAACATTAATGAAATGAGTGTCCAATTAACTAGGGAGTAGTTGAACAAATTATATTATTAGATCACAAGAGTGAATTAAGTTCAGCATATAAGAAATGATGAATATGAGGAAGTCAGGGAAACAAACAAATGAAGTGATGCAAAGAAGGCAAAACCAGGAAAAATAATTCAAAGACTATAATATAAATTAAAATAGCACTGAGACATTAGAATACATATAAAGGTCAATTCTAGTTTTGGGGGCCTGAGAATGAATACACTTCCCCTCCAAAGCAGGTGCTCTATGAATAAGAAATACTGCATATTTTCTGTCAAATTTCTAAGGGTGGGGGTCGGCTAGGTGGCACAGTGGATAGAGGACCAGCTTTGGAGTCAGGAGGACCTGAGTTCAAATCTGGCCTCAGACACATAATAATTATCTAGCTGTGTGGCCTTGGGCAAGCCACTTAACCCCATTGCCTTGTAAAAACTAAAAAAAAAAAAAAAAAAAAAAAAATTCTAAGGGTGGGTAGGGAACTTGAATGGAATTTGTCCCCAAATTCTCTCTTAACAAAGCTCTTTATGTAAAAAATAAAAAACAAAACTCAAACAAAAAAACTATTTATTGAAGAGTAAACTGATATGTAAAAGTCAAATTAGCATATAGATTATCATAATGCATAAAAACAAAGGGAACTTTTAAAGTGAATAACTTCTCTAAGTCAAGGGGAGAATCTAAGTAACACTATTTTGTTAATAATGAAATGGCAATCACTCTTGAAAGAGGAAGAAAAATGGAAATAATTCTATTATATGAGAAATGGGGGAAAAGGTAAAATGAGATCTGGGGAAGAGAATTTTTAAATACTCTTGAACAATGGAACTGCATTTAAAGTATGTGAATTAATGTTAAAAAAGTAGATTGTCAAATTTTCTTTACTTTATGACATTACATATCATATCTCCTGTCAGAAAAGAATAAACTTGCAAAGACTATATTCCCATTGCAAAAAAAAAATGAACTTGAAAGTCAGATACTGGTACCCATTAGACAAGAGGGGGAGATCAGGGTAAAGAAATGAGAAAAATATTATTTCTCTATTTATGCATGTGTACATTCATGAATTTGGGGTGAAATAATAGTGATTTCAAAGGGATTTTAAACTAGTCTCCTTTCAAATATATTCTATTTATATAGGGTATTCATTCCACTGGAAACATGGACAAAATTTACTTCATTATATATTTAAGTACAACTCCCAAGCAATAGGGATGACAAAATTTAAGGTAAAGAAATTACTTGTTCCCTAAGGATTGGTACCTAGTTAGAAAGCGGAAAGGAATTTCACTCTCTTTGGCAATCCTCCAGGCACTTATATTGTGAACTTAAATAGAATGAAAATTTTTGACTTGAGTCATTTCAAGGAGAGAACATTTCCAGTCATATAAGCAAATGGCAAAAGCTTAAAAGAAGTGGGAAGTTAATAAATAAGGGGCCAATTAGCAGCTTCTCTGAAGTTATAAGAAACCACTTAGAGAAGAGATTACAAACAACATAACACTAAGTCCTCTAGAGTCAAGGTGTTAAGACTCAGATATAAATGGAAAATATTTAACAAAATAAAAATAAACATAAGATAGATTATGCTAACATAATTTTTTTTTGTAAATCAACATGCAGACTGCAGGGATTTTTATGTACAGTTTAGTGGCCCAATTCTATTTGAGTCTGTGAGCATTTCTATGAGAATCACTAGATATCTGAGGTAGTAAAATTAACTTTGGAGAGTCAGTAATCTGATATACTAACAATTAAAAAAATAAGCAACATCAAGGATATATTCTGGTTAGAATCATTAAGCAAATAAACACCAGTAAAGAACCTAAAAGCTCAGCTTGCTAAAAGTACAAGATCACAGTTGATAATACTAAATTATTATGGCTATAGAGATCTAAAAAGATATACATGAAATGTAGTTATAAGAATCAGGAGTATTTTATAGGATTAAAATAAGCAAACAGAGGGGCAACTAGGTGGAGCAGTGGATAGAGCTCCAGCCCTGAAGTTAGTAGAACTGACTTCAAATTCAACCTCAGACACTTAATAATTGCCTAGTTGTCCAACACTGGGCAAGCCACTTAAGCAGATTGCCTTGGAGAAATCAAAATAAAGAATAAACAAACAGTGTCAGGGGACAACAGTGTTATGAGAAGAAATCATCAGTCATATAACAGATATAAAAGTAATATCAGTAATTAAAAAAACTGTTCATTTGTAGTATAATTCAAAAATGTCTTCATCAAGGAGTAATAGGAAATACACCAAAAGATATTTGGAAATAATTCAAGGAAATCTGCGATCACTATAGTTTTCCTAGGTGGCTTAAAAATTATGATTCAATCTCTGATTTCAATATTGTTCTTTGAACAATGCTCATTATTACATTAAGACTCTAATCTCTTCACAGTTGAGGTTTCCCTTAACTCAGACTCAGAAAGATTTCCTAAGAAGGGGAGTAGGGTAAAAGCAAAAAGCGAAAAAGGGAAAACAGTTTCTGATTATACAATTCTGATGTAGAAACCATTCTGATGAGAAATAAAGGAAGAAACTATAAAGAAAAGGATGTGTTAATGGCTTAAGCTTAAAAAGGCCAAGGTTGGACCCAGGTGACTCTGGAAGAGAAAGAGAGACTGCTGACTTTGCATAGCCTTCCCTCACTTAATCCAATTCACTTCTGTGTCATGGCTCATATCCTTGATTCGATGTGAACAAAGGACAAACATTCTTTCATCTTTTACATGCCTTTTATTTTTTAATTAACAAAATTTCATTTTTTTCCTCTTTGGAAACTTCTTGGCCTTTTTAAGCTTATTAGACCATTAAGGCATCTAAGTTTGAGTGAAGTAATTTCCATTCAATGATTAAGCTAAGTAAGCAAGAAATATAAGAAAAGACTGGCCTTTTTAACCTAGTTTAAAAAAAAATCAACACAGGAGAGGACCCTTAAGAGTTTCTGACCAATACAAAAAACTAATTGCTATTTAAATTCAATCTGAGGGGCAGCTAGGTGGGTAGTAGATAAAGCACCAGCCCTGGAGTCAGGAGTACCTGGGTTCAAATTCAGTCTCAAGACACTTAATAATTACCTAGTTGTGTGGCCTTGGGCAAGCCACTTAACCCCATTTGCCTTGCAAAAACCTAAAAAAAAAAATAAAAATAAAAAATAAATTCAATCTGAGCCAGTTATTAACAAAATATTGTTGTTTAGATTTCCCCTTGACATAAATTAAAAAAAAAGTATTTAATAGTGAGTGAAGCCATGGAAGGGAATGGATTAATTTATAAATACTTGATACTTAAAAAAACTTTTTAGGGGCAGCTAGGTGGCACAGTGGATAGAGCACCAGCCTCGGAGTCAGGAATACCTGAGTTCAAATGTGGCCTCAGACACTTAATAACTATCTAGCTGTGTGACCTTGAGCAAGCCACTTAACCCCATTTGCCTTGCAAAAAAAAAAAAATTTAAAGGACACTAACATTTTTCAAATTAAGTTAATAAACTACCAATATTTATACTAAAAATGCTCCAAAGGACAAAAGGACAAATGCAATTTAAAACTTTTGAGGTCTCACTTCATATACAAATCAATAGAGATGATAAACTTAAAGAAAATAATTGAGAAGGAACATGAGTCCACACTCCTAAAAAAATGATGATATCAAGACAGAAATGGTGACTCAAGATGCAGAATGAGATATACAATTTTTTAATATGTAGACCAATGTAGAAAGATGCTTAGCTTAAAAGACATCAGAGGTTTAATGCCTCTTACCTAAGTTATATAAGAAACCACTTACAGATGGAGCCAAAGTGGAGCCAAGATGGCAGCCCAAAGCTAGGAAGTTCCTGGAGCTTTTCCCAGAAACAACTTTGAATGAAGTCTCTAATCAGATCCTAAAGCCAAAGAACCCCTCTAAAAAAACAACAAAACAACTTTTCAGGGAGCTATCTTGGAGCAACTTCAGGAAAAGGTCTGCCCCAAGTCAGTGACAGGGTTGTGCAGCCTATTGTGGATAAGATAGGAGAGCTAGGAAGCCAGTGAGATGTCCTTAGCCACAAAGCTGCTCAGGTCTCCTTGTTGGTTCAGATCTGGCTGAGGTCCCAGCTCAGCAGGTCAGTGGTGAGGGTCTAAACAGCTTGGTGAACAAGGATCCAGCCCCTGAACACTGATGCAGCTTTGGGCAGGGAGCTAACAGTGAACACAGGAAATGCCAAAGTGGAAAGCCAGGGACAAGACTCCCAGTCTTAAGCACAAAAAACTTGGGTCTATATAACCTATACCAGAGGAGCAGAGCTCAATTATTCAAAATAATAAAAGTTAAAAAAAATAATAAAAGGTTAAAAACCATTGATACTGTTATTGTGATAGAGATGATAAAAATGTCATCTCAGAAGAGAAAAATAGTGAAAATAGCCTACATGAAGCCTCAAAGGAGTTGAACAATTGGCCTTATATACAAAAAGAAAATTTTAGAAGAGATCAAAAGGGATTTTAAAAACCAACAAGAGGAAGATGTGAGATATGCAGAATTATGCGGAAAAATGACTGAAAACAATTTTTAAAAACAAAATTGATCAATTAGAAAATAAAAGGAAAACAACTCATCTAAAATAAAATTAACCAACTGGAAAAGAAAACACAAAAGCTTACTCTAGAAAATAAAACTCTTAACATCTAGCAGGAAATTATCATGGAAAACTGCCCTAATATCCTAAGAGAAGTTAAAATAGTCCTTGAAAGAATCTGCCCATCACCCCCAGAAAGAGACCTCAAAGTAAAAACCCCAAATTTCAGAATTCTTAGCTAAAGGAGAAAATACTGCAAGCAGCCAAAAAGAAAGAAGCAATTTAACTATCAGGGAGCCACAGTCAACATTATGCAGGATTTAACAGGTTCAACATTAAAGGACCTGAGGGCCTGTTATATGATAATTCCAGAGGGTAAAGGAGCTTGGATTATAAGAATCACCTAAATTATCTACATGTAACAAGGGAAGACACTACTTGCAACTCCAAAGAATTGTATTTCTCTTTAAACAGTTGGAAAGAATATACATAACAAAGGGTGTGAGTCTCACTCTGGAGACTTTTTAGCACTGTCACTTAAATCAGGAAGAGACAAAATAAAGAATTTTAGATCCATCTCCTAATGATATTGATGCAAAAATCAAATAAAATTTTAGCAAAGGGTATCAAGCAAACTGTCATTAGGATAATAATGCTATGATCAAATAGGATTTATAATAAGCACACAAGGATGGTTTGGTATTAGGAAAAGTCAGCATAATTAAACATATCAAGAAAATTTGTCAAAATCATACAATTATCTCAATAGATGCAGAGAAACTATGGATTCTTTTTTAATTTTAGAAAGGTTTTATTTTGAGTTTTACAGTTTTTCCCCCAATCTTGCTCCCCCACAGAAGGAGGTTTTTTAGTCTTTTTTACATCATTCCCATAATATGCATTGATTTAAGTTGAATGTGATGAGTGAGAAATCATTTCCTAAAGGAAGAAACATATGGTATGAGATGGAGCAAAATTACATAAGACAATTTTTTTTAAAATTAAAGGTATATTAGGGGCAGCTGGGTGGCGCAATAGATAGAGCACCAGTTCTGGAGTCAGGAGTACCTGAGATCAAATGCAGCCTCTGACACTTAAATTACCTAGCTGTGTGGCCTTAGGCAAGCCACTTAACCCCATTGCCTTGCAAAACTTTTTTTAAAAAATTAAAGGTACATAAGTCTTTGGTCTTTGTTCAAACTCCACAATTCTTTCTCAGGATACAGATGGCATTCTCCATCGCAGATATCCCAAAATTGTGCCCGACTGTTGCCATGATGGAACGAGCAAGTCCATCAAGGTTGATCATCACCCCCACATTGCTGTTAGGGTGTACATTATTTTTCTGGTTCTGTTCATCTCACTCAGCATCAGTTCATGCAAATCCTTTCCAGGCTTCCCTGAATTCCCGTCCTCCTAGTTTCTAATAGAACAATAGTGTTCCATCACATACATATACCAGTTTGTTAAGCCATTCCCCAATTGATGGACATTCCCTTGGTTTCCATTTCTTTGCCACCACAAACATGGATTCTTAATGTAAAGGAAAGTATACTATGCTCACTTTTTAAAAACTTTATGCTTTTCTTTTCCCATCCCTTAATTCTAATTCTTCTTTGACACTAACAGAAATTTTACAGGTACAATTTATATCAGATTTTTTGCTGTCAAGGGAGAGGGTGATGTAGAACTCAAAAACTTGCAAAAGGATGAAGGTTGAAAAACTTTCTTTGCATGTAACTGAAAAACAAATAAATAAATGGAAATAATTTCTTTACTTAGAAATGCATACTGGCTAATTGTTTTTCTTTTTTCTAGAGAGGATGGAGAAGTCAGGAAAATGAAGGAAAAAAAAGCTTGTTAGCTGAAAACAGATATGAGCTGACCAAAATAAAAAATAAAACGCTAAAGTTCAGAGGAAACTAGGACTGGTAAAAGATATGTTACTATTTAGCTATATTGGAAATAAAAGAAAAATTAGAACTAATCCTAGTGGTGTATTGAATGACAATGGATAGAAAGATACTTTTCTAAAGTATCTTTAGTTGTAGAAAGAACAAAAAAAAAGCTTAACAATAAATTAACTGAGATACAAAAGGACACAAGAGAGCAGCATTAGAGTTCAAGTACCTCAAATCCCCAACAGGAGGTGTTCAAAGAAATAACAGAAAATACTGTAGTCATTAATCTGTGAAGTCTGAGAAACCAAAAAGGAAATATGCTTCAGATCTGAAAAGAAAATATGCTAATTCTCAAAAGGGGGGGAGGGGAGATTTCCAAAATGTTCTGAGAAAATGTATTATTAAAAGGCTTCTGTTAAAAAATTCATCACATGTTGGGGGAAAAAAGGCTTCTGAACATTTAACAAGAGAAACAGTTAGATAGAGCACTGGCCCTGGAGTCAGGAGTACCTGAGTTCAAATCAGGCCTCAGACACTTAATAATTACCTAGCTGTGTGATCTCAGGCAAGCCACTTAACCCAATTGCCTTGCAAAAACCTAAAATAAATAAAAGAATAAAAATAAAAAAATAAAATAAAGAGAAACAGTAAAGTGTCAAAAGGTAAACAGAACTCCAGTCCCACATTACCCTATTAGATTACACTGCCACTACCTTTGTTCAGATTGGCTGGATTATTGCAGTAATCTGTTACTAAAAAATCTGAGTAGGTTCCTTTGTAATGCTGATTCTCATAAGAGACAGATTCCCAGAACATATATAGTAAATCTAATTTTCCTGTCTTTTTTAGGATTTTCACTTGGTGAGAAAAGGTAAATATATTTAGCTACTTAATAAGAAACATAAATGACATAAGCATTTTTTACATTTCTCTAAGAATTTTTCCTTAAAGGACAGAAATGAGAAATTATTAATGGTCTACAAAAAATAAGTACAGATTTTAGGGCAGAGAATCAGTAATATTTTGAACTGGGGTGCTAAAAAATGGCTAATGCTCATGCATATCATTCTTTTTTCTTTTTGGCAAGGCAATGGGGTTAAGTGGCTTGCCTGAGGTCACAGCTAGGTAATTATTAAGTGTCTGAGGTCAGATTTAAACGCAGGTATTCCTGACTCCAGGGCCAGTGCCCTATCCACCTAGCTGCCCCATGCATATCATTCTTAAAGAATGAGAGAAAGGAAAAGGGGGAGAAATAGTACCTCTCCACCAAAACCTATAATCAATTATTTTAACAGGACAAATTATGATAATCCTTCATATCCTGTCAACTTGGGACTATATCCATCAACTTATTTTGTTACAACTAAACAATTACCTGGGCAAACAAGAATTTAAAAAAAATGTTTTTAAACTCTTATCTAAGGGCAAAATAACATCACATTAATATCTAAACTGAATGAATCTAGATCAAATTTTACTAAAAATATTCAAAACGTATGCAATTCTATTGAATTTTCTTGGACAGTTTACAAATGAAGCTAAGAGGCAGTTCCCAATTTATTTATTTATTTTTTTGGTGAGGCAATGGGGTTAAGTGATTTGCCCAAGATCATGCAGCTAGGTAATCAATCATTAAGTGCCTTGAGTCTGTATTTGAACTCAGGTTCTCCTCTCTCCAGGGCCAGTGCTCTATCCACTAAGCCACCTAGATGCCCTGGTAGTTCCCAATTTAAGTTTTTTTGTACAGTATTTGAATTTTGTTAGGATTGTATTTTAAGATTAAGTACCTATGTAAATGCGTTAGCAAATGTAGTAATTTCTTATTTCTAGGAATAAAAATATAAATGGTTTTCTAAAGCACAAAACCCACTTACACATAAATAAAATTGGCTTAAGAAATGATAGCCTTTACTTAAAAAAAATTTTTTTAGACTCCAGGTTTATTTTCCTGTGGTACAGAAAGGCTAGCTAATCCACAGGAGGAAGATGATCCACTTTAAGTAGTTACATATGCAGTAGTTTAACAGTCTCCTAACCTCAGTTTACTCCACTCAATTCAATTCTTAATAGTTCTATCAACATGAACTCCCTAGAAACTTTTAAAGACTTAGAAGACTTCATTGTAAACTGAAAGGAGAAAAATATCAAAAAGGTGATGGGTAGCAGACACCCAGACCTAAGTAAAATACTAAAAGAACTGTATCTTCCTTCTGCATCCTCCCTTATTTCATTCACAACAAAGCCAGGTAAAAAATTAGAAGGTATGTTCAGTGTCCTTGACTTTCTATCAAGGTATCTGATAGAACTGGAAGATGCTTCAAAAGTAATTAACCCAAACCATATTATCCTTTTTTATAAAAGCCTAACAAGTAGTCATTTAACCTTTGCTTTAAAAATTCTGAGAAGGCAGACTGGCCAATATGACTAAAAAGGATAATGATCAGTTCATTGTTGGAAGGGTTATGGGAAATCTGGGGCACTATTACATTGTTGGTGGACCTGTGAATTCATCCAACCTTTCTGGAGAGAAATTTGGAACTACAACCAAGAAGCAACAAAAATGTGCATACCCTTTGATCCAGCAATACCACTACTGGGTCTATACCCAGAAGAGATGATGAAAAAAGGGAAAAACATCACTTGTACAAAAATATTCGTAACAGCCCTGTTTGTGGTGGCAAAGAATTGGAAATCAAGTAAATGTCCTTCAATTGGGGACTGGCTTAGCAAACTGTAGTATATGTATGTCATGGAACACTATTGGTCTTTTAGAAACCAGGAGGGATGGGAATTCAGAAAAGCCTGGAGGGATTTGCATGAACTGATGCTGAGTGAGATGAGCAGAACCAAAAACACTGTACTCCCTAACAGCAACATGGGGGTGATGATCAACCTTGATGGACTTGTTCATTCCATCAGTGCAACAATCAGGGACAATTTTGGGCTATCTGCAATGGAGAATACCATCTGTATCCAGAGAAAGAGCTGTGAAATTTGAACAAAGTTCAAGGACTATTCCCTTTAATTTAGAGGGAAAAAAAATGGATATCATATTGTCTGATCTTGTTATCTCTTGTACTTTATGTTTCTCCCTTAAGGATATGATTTCTCCCTCATCACACTCAATTTGGATCAATGTACAACATGAAAACAATGTAAAGACTGACAGATTGCTTTCTGTGGTGGGAGGGAAATTGTAAAACAAAATAAAATCTTTAATTTTAAAAAAATTCTGCAAAGTCTTTAGCTCTTTTCCCCCTTTACCAATCTATTCTGATCTGAAATGGGGATGAGAGATTGAGATATCTTAAACTCAGCATATCTAAAATTGAACTACTCCTTCTTCCCTTCCTTCTAATCCAAATCCAAACTCAAATACTTTTTTTTCCCTTCTCTCTCTTATTATAATTATGGGTAACACCATTCTACCAGTCACCCAGGCAGCATCTTGATTTATCTCTCACTGATCATTTCCAATCTGTAGCCAAGGTTAATCAATTTGACCTTTCCAATATCCCTGGTATATCATATCCATTTCTTTCATATGGTTGAGCCCTCATAGCTTCCAAAGTTGGTTTTCCTGCTATGTTTCCCTACTCCACTCAATCATCAAAATGATATTCCTTTATCACAGTTCTGACCATGTCAACCACATCCATCTAATAAAACTCCAGTGGCTCTGTCACTGTACAGATAAAATGTAATTTATCATTTATAACTTGGCAGCTGCAAGAACTTTTAACATTTCTGCCAGTTTAGGAGCTTCATTATAGTCTATGTTACTGCACCACATGTGTAATTGATAATATGGGTTCTAAATCCAAAAGATTCCATTATTTTCAAAAATTTCCAAAAGGAGTAAATATCATTGTTATTTTTCCTCTGTTACAAGCAAGTGCATGTTTGAAGCATTCTTTATCAATTTAAAACCCCCACAATAATGTACCAACTCTGAACACATCTTTTTTTATAAGGTAACATTCTATTTTTCCTATAAAGTACTGGGTCTGAGTTTAAATCCAGCATGAGATATTTACTAGCTTTGTGACCCTGGGCACTTAATCCCCTTGTCTCAAAAAAATTTTCTAAAATTTATTTTCCCCAATTACATGTAATTTTTTTTAAAAATTGAGTTCCAGGGTGGAGCACCAACCCTGGAGTCAGGAGGACCTGAGTTCAAATCTAACCTCAAGACAACAATTATTTAGCTGTCTGACCATGGGCAAATCACTTAACCCCATTGCCTTGCAAAAACCAAAAAAAAAAAAAAAAAAAAAAATTGAGTTCCCTCCCACCTACTCTGCCACCATTGAGAAGGCAAGCAATTTGACAGTTATACATGTGTAGTTATGAACAATGCATCTCCAAATATCCAACACTTTTAAGTGTTTTTCAACCTTTCAAATTATTTCCAAATTGTCATCTTTTGAGCATAAAATGATTCCCAGAAAATGAACAGACACATGCAGAATCCTTGACAGCAGAAATTGTACTTCATTAGTCATACAATCAAAAAGTTGAAAACTTTGGATTCTTGAATTTGAAATGTCAGGTTGCTTAAAAACCAAGATTATTGGATTTATGTACTACCAAGCCATCTTGAAACTATCACAATATTACAAAACCATTACAAAATATTCTGTGTAGGAAACAATCTTATATTGTCTCTTCTTGCAGAGTTAGGGATGTTTTCTGATTAAAACTTTGCTTCATTTTTATGCCACTATTCTCTCTGGCATATTTTCTTAAGAACTGGTTGACAATACTGATGAGTTAGTTGTTCAGTGGTTTGTGTTGAGTATAGATGATATGTCAGTAGTGAAACAAAAAGAAAGCCCCATCTTAAAAAGAGAATTTTTTCTTAAAAGTGTTATTAAACAGTAGTCAAAAAGGTGGCTAGGTGGTACAATGGATAGAGCACCGACCCTAGAGTCAGGAGTACCTGAGTTCAAATATGAACTCAGACACAATAATCAGTTAGCTGTGTAGCCTTGGGCTACACTTAACCCCACTGCCTTGCCAAAAAAAAAGTAGTTAAAAAAAACCAATGAAAAAAGTTTTATCATTTGAAAAAGGGTAAACATCACTTGCACAAAAATATTCATAGCAGCCCTGTATGTGGTGGCAAAGAATCGGAAATCAATTAAATGTCCTTCAACTGGGAAATGGCTTAGCAAATTGTGGTATATTAAGGGAATTCTGGAGGGATTTGTATGAACTGATGCTGAGTGAGATGAGTAGAACCAAAAAAAAAAAAAAACTGTACACCCTAACAGCAATATGGGGGTGATGATCAACCTTGATGGGACTTGCTCATTCAGTGCAACAATCAGGGACAATTTTGGGCTGTCTGCAATGGAGAATACTATCTGTATCCAGAGGAAGAATTGTGGAGTTTGAACAAAGACTAAGGACTATTACCATTAATTTAGAAAAAAAAAAAACACCAGTTATCTTATTATGTAATTTTGCTATCTCTTATACTTTATTTTTCTTCCTTAAGGATATGATTTCTCTCTCATCACATTCAGTTTGGATCAATGCATACCATGGAAACAATGTAAAGACTGGCAAATTGCCTTCTATGGGACATGAGGGGAGGGAAGCAAGATTAGGGGAAAAATTGTCAAACTCAAAATAAATAAAATCTTTTTAAAATGCAAAAAAATAAAGGGAAAAAACCCTTCCTAAGAAAAAAGCATAATCAAGCAAAATAAATCCAAACTATGAGGGAAAAAAAGTTTTATCAGTTAACACAACAGTTAACCAAGAGAAAGTAAATAATTTATATTCTTCAACAGCTATTCATTTTTGGAGCAGCTAGACCCAAGTTCAAATCTAACCTCAGATACTTAATAATTAAGTAACTGTGTGACCTTGGGAAGTCACTTAACCCCAACTGCCTTGCAAAAAAATATATTCATTTTTATCAGTTAAGTAGTTTCCAGCTCTCAGTAAGAGAACTTTTAAAATCCTATTTTCCAAAAAGTTCTTGTGTGAGCAAATATTTTCATTTTTCAAATCAAAATACAGGAGGAAAAAAAGCCTTTCAATACAGAGTAAAGTCTTTATTTCTTTGGTGTTGAGTCTTTGGTTCAAAAAAGAATCTCCAAACATGAAAATTAAGTTTATAAATGATTTTTAGATTGTGTTAAACATCTTCCAAGTTGTAGCATATCAATTAAAAATGTATTCAATAAATTTGTAAAATAAAGAAATTTCTTAAAATGTCAAAGACAGTAGTAAACCATTTTCTGGATTTCTTCTTTTAATTCTTAAAGCATCAGAAGGATTAATGGGGAGAAAAAATATGCAAAGACTTGCAAGAAATAATGAAGTGTTAAATGAGCAGAACCAAGAGAACAATTTATACATTTAATAATAATATTATTTGAAGAATAACTGAATGACTAAGCAATTGTGAGCATTATAAATATCAATTATAGAGGACCTATATAGGAAAATGCTATTCACTATCAAAAAAATTGATAAATAAAAATATATATGGTGTTGTGTTGTGTGTCTGTGGTCCTTTCTAGTTTGGGGGTAGGGAAGGAAAGAGGGAAAGAGTTTGGGAAAGGGAGAGTTTAGATCTTGTCCTACACAAAATACTAGCAAATGGTTTACAATTAAGTTTTATAATTTTTAATTTGTTGTTTTCATAATTAGCTTTAGAATAATTACAAAGTAGAATAAAATCTTACTTTACAATTACTAAACATAAACTTGAATTTGAAGCTTTTTTGAGGGCAAAAATTTATTATAGTTACTGCAAGAATTTAATGAATAAAAACCATAACACCACACAATAAATGTTACAAAAGAAAATATTACATTAATGTGTAAAATGGTATCAATTTTGAGTGACCTGGATAAACCTCAAATCCAGAATTATCTGTGGCTATCAAGTTGTTTGGCAGCTGATTTGTATCAGTTTTGTTGTTTACTACATTTGAACATAGGATGAAAGTACTAGAGTTAAATTTCTCAACTTTATTAATTTTCATAAACTAGTTTCCACAAAATTGCTATGTTTTAACACCTTAAATAACAAAAATAGATTTTGGATAAATTTGAAATTTTTTTTTTTTAGGTATTTGCAAGGCAAATGGGGTTAAGTGGCTTGCCCAAGGCCACACAGCTAGGTAATTATCAAGTGTCTTTGAGGCCGGATTTGAACCCAGGTACTCCTGACTCCAAGGATGGTGCTTTTACCCACCACGCCACCTAGCTGCCCCTAAATTTGAAATTTTTAACATTCAAATTTATTGTCTTAAATGTTTATCATCTCACTTTTTAGAAAGTAAAAAAAAATCTCTTCATGATACTTAACTACTTTGATGAGAAAATCTTCTAGAGAAACTTAAGACAATGAAAGACTTATTACTGCACTGTTTAGAAAAATATTAAAATGACAAAGTCCTAGAAAAATACAAAGTGAAGGAAGCAAAACCAGGAAAATAATTTACTCATTAATAATGTAAAGGGAAAAGAACAAAACAAATGAAAACTGAAAAGGATATTATTACAACCAAGCTTAGTCCCAGAGAGATGAGAGAATGTACCCCCCCCATCTCCTTTGAGGAGTTGGGAATTACTGATGTGGATTATTGACTTTTTATTTGGTATATTAATTCTGCCAAAAAAAATTTTCACTTTTTTTGTTATAAGGGAAGATTCTCTGGAAATAGATAGGAGAGATGTATTTAGGAATGAAAGAATAATAAAATTAAAACGCACTATGCAGTGATTATAATTGGTAAATGAAATCCAAACATGTGGGATTGTCAGTACAAAGCCAAGGAAACAGAAGGTGGAGTGTCTGGTTGGACTGCAAAATGCTTGGGGTAGGGAGGGTCATGTCCATTGAGGCTGGAAAGCTAGTTTAGGGCCAGGTCATAAAGGACTTTAAAGGCTCAGGAGAGTAGTTTGTTTTATACTAGAAATAAAAAGGAAGCCACAGGAATTCAGTGAGAAGGGAGACCACATGGTCAGCCCTACAACAAGTTACGCATTTGTAGAACTAAATACGGGACCTTCCCTGAAGGAAACTATGTGAGACAAGTATTATTTTATGCAAGAAAATTTTATTAATTAAAAAAACAAAAGTTTTTTACATAGGGCTTTGAAGCTTATAAAGCATTTTACACACAAATCTAAAAATCTAATATAAATTGGGTAGTAATAATACAATTTATCATTCCTGGTTTTTTTTTAGAAAGAAAATCTAGCTCAAGTGGTTTGTCAAATCTGATATTCCTAGTTAGTAGCAGACCTTAGTTTTAAACCTTAGTCTATTCCACAGCATTGCATGTCGCATAACTTTCATTGAGGGCTTCTGGTGAGCAGATTTACAAAGTGGAAGAAGAAATCTTAGAGGTCTCTTTCTGATCATAAATCCACTTTTCACAATAGTATGCCATCATAAATGTTCAATTGAAAGGCTGGCAGTTGGTGGTGCTTAAGATTTTCAAAATGCCTGCACTGTATCATTGGCATGTGAATTGTCCACTTATGGTAATGTCAAATGTGCTACAGTGGATTGGAAATCAAATACTCTGGGTTCTAATTCTAGCCCTGTGTAATCTTGGGCACTAGAATCTCTCCTTATTTGTCCATCTATATATTAAGAGGAGTGATTTTAGATTATGTCTAAAAGGAGATAATAATGATTTTGGATTCAAATGACAGAGCACTAATCCTAAGGGAAAGAGTTATCTACTCTTTACCCTAGCTTTTATGACCTTTGTATGTGTGTAGCTAACAGAGGAAAGTAAAGTCCAAGAAAAAACAAAAAATGAAGACCTGGGGAGTTCTTATAATTAGCAAATGTATTTCTGAGGAAGAGAGAAAAATCATTCAGGGTTTCAGGTGGTCAATAAGATGAGGGGATGTAGAAAAGGGAGGGTGTAAAATATGGATAGGTGTAGAAGAGGGTAGGGCATTGTTTCATTTTGATGGGAATGACAAGATGATAAATAAAAGATAAATTTTTTTTCCCTTGGTCTGAATAAGAAAATTTAAGTGAAAAGCATGGAAGGAGAAAGGTACAAGTAAACAGATTAGATCAGAAGTTTCATACAAGGAAGTCCTGAACAGCAATGAAAAAAAGTTGGATAACCATGAATTCCAGTCTAAGGATCTTAAAAATTCCAACCTACAGGTCAAAAGATTGAGTGACATGATCAAAGCAGTTTTGGGCAAATTAATCTGGCCAAATCAAATAAAAGTCAGGTGAAAAGTAGTGAGGAACTTGGATTAACATAGTAGGAATGAAAAAGTGATAAGAGTCAGGCAGCAGAACATGGTGGTCAGAGAGAAAAAACAACAAACAAGACGTTTTAAAACTATTGTTATAGGTTATTTTAGTAAGAGGCAGAGAAAAGAATACAGAGTTCAACTAGTTTATAATCATCAATCTATTATTAAAAAGGCTTTTTATCCGGAAACTTCTCATCTTGTTAATGTATTTATATGACTAATATTTTTTAAATTGATCTCTTTTATTATATTGGGTTTGAAGTGATGGCTGGACTTTGGAAGTAGCCATCAGAAATATGAGATTAGTGTTCAATAGGGAGATCAGATCAGAATGGAGGAGAGTATGCATCCACAAAGGATTTTGAATAAAAATAGCACACATACTCAGCTTACCAAAAAAATGATCTCACAAGTGAAGTAGATAATCCAAGTATTTTAAGCCTCAATTTAAAAATGAAAATATTTGTCCACAGGTCACTCACTTAATAAGGGTGTTAAACTAGAATTTCCAAGATTCCTTCCAAATCTAAATTCTTTGATAAATTATAGCAGAGTTTGAATCTCACATGTAATGCTCTCTTTATTTACACTACCATATACTTGCTTATAGTTGAGCTTATGGAAATAGATCAAAAGCCATCAGGTCAAAAAGAACACTACTTCAATAATAAAGTGAAAAAATCTCAAGAAAAATAATGCATAAAGTATAAAGAGAACTTGACTCCTCTGTAGAAATGAGAGGACCATGAGTGTGGAAAATGCAATATATTTTCATCTATTAATTTGTTTTTTCTGATTTCCCCTCCCTTTTTTCTCTCTGAAGGAATGGAAGGGATACAAGGCTTATTTATTTAGGCTTAAGATATCAAAGCATTGCCATATCCCTAACTATTAGCTAAAAAAACCTTACATTTATACAACACTTAGTACATGATAAGCATTGTGCTATCTGCTTCACAATTTTTATCTCATTTGATGCTCACATCAACCCTAGGCAGGAGGTGTTGTCATTATCCCCATTTTGCAATGGGGTGGGGGAGGGGGAACTAAAGTAAACAGGGATTCAGTGACTTGCCCAGTGGGCACACAGCTAGTAAGTGTCCATGACTGGATTTTAACTCAGATCTTCTTGACTTATAGATCAGTATTTTCTATCCTTTGTACCGCCTATACCTATACCATAAAACAGTAATCAAATTATTTGGTATTAAATTTTTTTTTAAGTGGATCAATGGAATGGAAGGCAAAAATATCCAGAAGTGATCAAACTCCCATGAGTCTATGCATTACATACTCAAGGAAATCAACTAAAAATGAAAGCAAAGTATTCTTGTTTTTTTAAAAAATTGCTGGGAAAGGAGGCAGCTAGGTGTTGCAGAGGATAGAACACCAGACCTGGAGTCAGGAAGACCTCATACACTTAATAATTTCCTAGCTGTGAGACCTTGGACAATTCACTTAAGCCCTTTGCCTTTCTTTTTTTTTTTAAGGTTTTTTTTGCAAGGCAAATGGGGTTAAGTGGCTTGCCCAAGGCCTCACAGCTAGGTAAATTATCAAGTGTCTGAGGATGGATTTGAACTCAGGTACTACTGACTCCTGCACCACCTAGCCACCCCATGCCCTTTGCCTTTCAAAAAAAAAACTACCAAAAAATATTGGGAAGAGTCACTTGGAAACACTAACAGTAGAACATTTAAGTAATTCTCACCTCTCTACAACATATATTACAATAAACTCCAAATGGATTTGCAACCTAAATATTAAGTCATCATTATCATTATCACATTAAAGTTGGCCAAGAACAGAAGAAATATCTTCTAGAACTCTGCCTAATAGGCTAAACCTTTATTAAACAGGAATAGAAGGGATCAAACAATTCACGTACTTTTTGCATTATGAAAATCAATGTAGCTAGAATTAGATTAAAAAGTAAAATGGGAAAAATATTTGTAGAAACATGATAAATATCTAAATATAATACAATTAACATTAAGAGTCAAAGTTATGAATAGGCAGTCTAAAAAAAAAATCAAAGCTACCATCAACTATCCCATGAAATAACGCTCAAAATAAAAAAAAAATGTAAATTTAAAACTTAAGGGTTGTATATCATACCTTAGATTGGCAAAGAGGAAAATGGCTAATAGCAGAAGAAAGATGAGAAGACAAGAATCTAATGCATTGCTGGTGGAGCTGCAAATTGGCATTAAATTTCAGCAAAACAATCTTAAATTAAAGTAATAGTTTGAGGAACTTTATGTGGCTTTTCACTCAGCAATAAATCTCTGCCATAAAACCCCAGTACTAAAGGTGAAAAACTAATTTATAACAAAATATTGAGAAAGGCACATTTTGTAGAAGTTAAAAAAAAATGAAAGTAAAGTAACCCTAACTTAAGTGCCCATCACATGGGGAATGTCTCTTGGTTGAACAGTGGAATATATTACAATGTCATTTCTTATAGTTCATTATTGTACTAACATGAAGAAACACTAGGGAAAATTTGAAGACTTGTACAGACTGATACAAAGAGAACAATGTATGGTATATAACAATTAACATAATGGAAAACATTGAGATTTCAATATTCTGAGTAATGCAAGGATTAACAATGACTTCAAAGGACTAATGGTGAAGCTTGTCTTTCTAGTGAGGTGATAACTGCAGAACCAGGCAATTGTTTTCAGGGTGGTCAGTATGTTGATTTGTTTTGCTTGGCCACTGATTAACAGTTTTTTAAAGGTAGACTGTGTGGGAGGAGTCAATAGGAAGTCACACAAAAAAAATCAATAAAATATTAATAAAATTACCCACTACATTCTACTAATGTTACTGTAAACTTAACATAAAACTTGAACATTTCAATACAAAGAACAGAAATGAGAATTGCATAGGAAACATGTTACAAATTTCTATGTGTATGTTAAATTTAACAATAGCAATAAAGATCCCTTGCTCATCTGTTAACCCTTCTGAACTTCCTTCTGTTCTTTTTTCTGTGTAGTGAATGAGTTTTATTTCAAATGAACAAAAATAAATTTTCTTCATCTTCCACCTCCTCTATTAAAAAATGAGAATCAAATACTTCTCAATTTGCAGCACCCTCAGTTCAAAACTTCTGTCAGGAGATGACTAGCATCTATCATTGTAGGTCCTTAAATGTGGTCGATTCAAGCCAAATCTTTCAAAGTTGTTTGTCTTTACAATGCCATTTTATTCTTTCTGCTTCTGCTTATTTCAGTTTGATTCAATTCATAGACGTCTTCACACATTTTCTTCCACAAAAGTATTGAGAGAGATTACTAGCCCAAACTCCTCACTATATATAGATGAAGAAGGAAGGATTAAAGACCTACTTCATTGAAGTAATTCTCACCTCTCTACTAAATATTTCTATATTTCTTATGGTACTCAGTCAATACTTGACTTTAAAAGGAAGTACACAAGATTCAATGAACAACAAATTTATGATCTATTTTCCTGTGAGAAAATAACGTGGCAGAGTACGGATTTTAAATTAGGTCTTGGGGGGGGGCAGTGGATAGAGTAATGGGCCCCTGGAGTCAGGAGGACTTGAGTTCAAATCAGATCTCAGACTAATAATGATTACCTAGCTGTGTGGCCTTGGGCAAGTCACTTACCCCACTGCCTTGCAAAAACTAAATTAATTTACTTAATTACTGTGTGACTGTGGGTAAATCAAATTCTATGATTCAATTTCCTCAACTGTAAAATTAAAGGTTTTCATTTGATGATATAATCTATATAAATTCCATACTCAGATAAGTCTAATTCCAGTGTTTTTGTCCCCGTCAACCCCATCCCTTTTAGTCCCCCCCCCATCCCTCTTTTAAAGAGGCCAACAAAGTGATGCATAAAATCCACAAATCAATTCCACTGATTTAGAACTGCATGCAACTTGAGGATTTACCTTTCCAATTATTTATATTATTCAAACTAGCTTCTCTCCCCCACCAAAAAAAAATCACTGAATCAAAAAGAGAAAGATGCAATGAGGAAAAACTAGCCAAGAAAATTGGTTCAGTTAGAAAAATTTATACATGATCCCAAATCACACAACCAAAACAAGGAGTTGATTGTTTTGCTTAAGTTATGTTAACTTGAACAGATTATATATGTATAAAGCAGAGCTTTAATAGTTTTACGTCCTGAAACTTTAAACCTTCTCTTTAAATGCTTTCCCCATCTCCAAAGCACTTGCTTGATTAGCAGGTACCAAGCACAAAAAAAAAGGGAAAACAAGATCAAGGTTCTCAATCCACCTTCAAAGCCTTCTTCATATTTCACATAAATTACAAGTTGGGATTCACAACACAAATGTTATTTGGCTTATTAGTATTAAGTCCAAAGAAGCCTCAGACTTGGACCTGGAGTAGACCTCAGGATAATATCTTGTCCAATTCCCTCATTTTTCAGAAGTAAACTCACAGGTAAACTCAGTAGTTGAAGCCAATGTTGACACCAAATCCAAGATCTCTTTGCAAGACACCAGCCATGGTACAATTTTTGGAACGTTTTAGTTCTAGGCTCATAGAGATTAGATCATGGAAGTTGATATGTCCTTTTGATAAGGGGTTCAAATCATTTTATGAAAATGTTTATTTCTTTAATAAGTGTCATCGAATGTTAACACTATTTGAAAAAAAGAGTTAATTTCCCCCCTTCAAGATTCAGTCATGGGGGGTGGCTGGATGGTACAGTGGATAGAGCACCGGCCTTGGAGTCAGGAGTACCTGGGTTCAAATCTGGCCTCAGACACTTAATCATTACCTAGCTGTGTGGCCTTGGGCAAGCCACTTAACCCCATTGCCTTGCAAAAACCTAAAAAGATTTGGAAAATCTTTAATGATGATTCACTAGCAGGTAGTGAAAGTGGATGCTGTTTCTAATACACTAAATGGATGTGTTAAAGGCACTGTTTACTTATTCCAATAAAAGGCATTTTTCAACCCTAAAACCTAGTTCAAGTATAATTTGGCACTATAATATATCTGGTGGCTAGGTGGCGCTCAAATCCTGCCTCAGACACTAGCTGTGTGATCCTGGACAAGTCACTTAACCCTGTTTCCCCTCAGGTTTCCTCATCAGTTAAATAAGTTTGACCTGAAAATGGCAAACCACTCCACTTTCTTTACCGTGGAAACTCCAAATGGGATCATGAAGAACCAGACACAACCGTACAACAAAAACATGCAGAAGTACAGTGGGGCGTGGAGGACATTAACAACTGTGAGAAAAAATACTACATAGTTTTACAATCATCTCATTTAATCCTCATAGAAGGAAACTAAGGCAGACAGAAGTTAGATGACTTGCCCGGCATCACGCTAGTGTCTGAAGCCGAATCTGGATCCAGCTCTTCCTGACACCACTGGGCCTGGTACTCTATTCACTGCTCTAAAACTAGAAAATGGGAAGCATTAAAAATAATTTCCTTTTTTTTTTTTTGAAAAGCTGTCAACTTCATCCTGAATTTTACTTTTAACAAACTTTAAAGAGAATTAAAAAAAAATCCTTCAAGAACGATGCAACATTCGATTTCCTAACAATACTCTGCTCTTCACTTTTTCAAAATGTTTTGACCCGGCCCCCAAAGCACCGAAAGCAAATGACCCGTCGGGAGACTCTCGTACTACCCTGCCCAAACTGACAGTAAGCAGTAGCAGTAACAATAACAGCAACCACGATAATGGAGAGGAGGACGGCCCCCGGCTGCCCCTCGGCGGAGAAGCCAGCAGCTGGTGCCACTCTCCCGTGCCATGCCCACAGCCCAGGCCCCGGCTTTGCTCCCGCGCCCCGGCTCTCTGCTCCCCCGGTCCAGCCCTGCCCGGCGGCCCCTTTGTCCCCGGAGCCCCGAGCCCGCAGCCACCATTCGAGCCGAGAAGGGCTTTTGCGTCCGTCCGAGGGGCGGCGCGGAGCCAAGTTGGCCCCGGCGCGGCGGGCGGCCGCAGGGAGGCGGCGCGGCCCGCGGCCCGCTGACAGCGGGGTCGCCTCCTCGCGCGCCCGCCCGCCCGCGCCCGCCCCTCCGCTCTGCTCCCCTCCCCCCGCCGGCGGCGCGGCGCGGCCCCCCCCCGGGCCTGGCACGGCGCGGCCGCGGCCCGCTCCCGAGCTCACCTTGGGTGCTGTACGGGGGGTTGGCGGAGATCGGGGAGCCGGGGGGCGCGGCGGCGGCGGCGGCGGCGGCAGGGGGGGGCGTCTCGGCGGCGCCCAGCAGCGGGGCGGGCAGCATGAGGTAGCGCTGGGGGGCGGGCAGGCAGCGCTGGCAGAAGGAGTGCAGGCAGGGCAGCAGCTTGGGCGCCCGGCTCTGGATGTTCTGGTGGCACACGGCGCAAGTGTCCAACAGGTTGAGGCGGGCCGCCTCCCCGCCGCGCTCCGAGTCCGGGCCCTGCCGGCTCTCGGCCTCGTTCTCCCCGCTCGGGGCCGCGGCCGCCGGGGCCCCCGACGCTGCCGCAGCCGCCGCCGCCGCCGCCGCCGCCGCCGCGGCCACGGCCGCCTTCTCCACAGCCACCTCCATTGTCCTGTCCCCGCCGCCGCCGCCGCCGCCGAGGGACGAGGGGGAGCGCGGTCTCCGCCCGCCGCCGCCGCCGCCTCCTCCCAACCGCCGCCCCCGTCCTCCTCCTCCTCCTCCTCCTCCGGACTGGGGGGCGGGAGCAGCGGGAGGGAGGCGCGGAGGAAGCCGCCTCCCCGGCGGCGCGGCAGGAAGCCCGGCCCCGGCCCCACAAAGCCGCCGGCCGCTCCGGGCCCTGCCCCCGCCTCTGCCCCGGCTCCGCTCCGGGCCCGGCCTCGCGCCTCCGCCTGCGCCTCCCCCGCCCTCCGGGGGCGGCCTCCTCCCCGGCTCCGCCTCCTCCTCGCCGCTAGGACGAGCGCGGAGAAGCCCCGCGGCCCAATGACCGGCGCCTCTCGCGAGGGGCGGAGCCCGGCCGGGACGGGCAGGCCGGCCCCGGGGGAGGGGGCGCGGGGCGCGGGGGCGCGGGGGCCCGCGGCGGGGCCCCTCCCCCCGCGGCCGCCGCCGGCGCTGGAGCGGTTGGTGGCGGTTGCGCCCCGCGCCGAGGCCGGAGCCCCTCCCCCTGGCGCGGCCGCCGAGGTCCGCGGGGAGCGGCCCGGGCCAGCGCGGCGCGCCGCCCGCGCCTACCACCGGCCGCCTTCTCTTTGTAACCGGAATCCTGAATGGAAAAGGTGCGGAGAACCGCGGGGGGAAGCCGAAGCGAACCCTCACCGTGCTGGGCGAGCCGCGGGGGGCCCACGAGTGGACCCCGTGCGCCCCGCATGCCGAGCGGGGCCCAGGGGCACGCGGGACGGCCGGCCTGGCCCAGGCCGGCCACACAGAAACCGCGCTGGTGTGCTACGGCTCAGCTACTTGAACAAGAATCTGAATCCAGATATATGCATGTATGCATGTGCACATACATATACATGCACACACATGTTATATCTGAGCTACTTTAAAACATTTTGAATCAGATATATGTATATATGCACATTATACATATACATACATATAGGTTATATCTCAGCTACTTTAAAAATATTTTGAATACATATATACACATATACGTACATATTTATGTTATATCTGAGCTACTTTAAAAATATTTTGAATCCAGATATATGTGTATGTATAGGCACATATACAGACACATATACATATATATTTTATATGAGCTACTTCAAAAATATTTTCAATCCAGATATATATGTGTGTGTAGATATATACATATATATACATGCTTTATGCATGTTATATCTGAGCTACTTTAAAAACATTTTGAATCTGATATATGTATACACATCATACACACATATACATACATATAGGTTATATCTGAGCTACTTTAAAAATATTTTGAATCCAGATATATGTGTATGTATAGGCACATATACAGACACATACATATATATATTTTATATGAGCTACTTCAAAAATATTTTCAATCCAGATATATATGTGTGTATGTGTAGATATATACATGCATACATACATACATGCTACATGTATGTTACATCTGAGCTACTTTAAAAACATTTTGAATCTTTTGAATCTGATATATGTATACACATCATACACACATATATACATACCATATAGGTTATATCTGAGCTACTTTAAAATATTTTGAATACAGATATATATGTGTGTGTATAAACGCGTATACAAACACATATATATATATATTTTATATGAGCTACTTCAAAAATATTTTGAATCCAGATATATATATGTATGTATGTATAGATATATATACATATACAGACACATGTACATACATATATATGTTATATGAGCTACTTCAAAAATATTTTGAATCCAGATATATGTGTATATACATATATATGCATGTACACACACATATGCTACATATATGTTATGTCTGAGCTACTTTAAAAAGATTTTTAATCCAGATATATGCATGTATACATATATGCATATATACACATGTTATATATGACCTACTTCAGAAATATTTTGAATCAGATATGTATGTATATACATACATATAAGTTATATCTGAGCTACTTTAAAAACATTTTGAATCCAGATATATATGTGTACACATATATACATACATATACATACATATATGAGCTACTTTAAAAATATTTTGAATCCAGATGCATATATATATATACATACACATACATACATTTATATTTGAGCTACTTCAAAAATATTTTGAATCCAGATATGTATATATATATATCATATATATACATATACATACAGATCTATATCTGAATCCAGATATGTGTATACATACACATACACACACATATATATGTTGTATGAGCTACTTTAAAAATATTTTGAATTCAAAAATGAGATCCTAGGGACAAATTTTAGGCATGACATTGTAGAAAAGGCTTGTGGGGGGAAAAACACAGGAACACAAGGATTTTCATAAATCTTTGTATTTAAAAGCCTCTGGTAGCTTTAGAAAAAAAAGATTCAGCCAGCCATTCTTTCCCATCCCAGCAGAATATAAACTTCTTGTAATAAATATATCAAACACCTGATCTTCCAAGAAATAGAGCTCAACGATCAAGCCTTACACTTTGACACCTGCTAGAAATCTGATTGCAATATCCCTTTATAATCTAGAGAAGAGAGCTAGGAAGTAACCCTGAATTTGAATCTGAATCTATTCAATCTGAATCCCATGGAACTAGATCACTAGGGATTATATACCCCAGATGATTTCCTTTCTTGGTTGAATTTGTTTTATTTGTGTAAAATCTTTTTTTTCTTTCCTCCCTCTTATACTTCCCCTATTTGTGCTTTTCTTTCTCTTTTCCCTAATCTCTGCACCAATTTTTATTTCTGACTGCTTCTTGCCTCACACTATCCTTTCCTTTGTCCCCTCCTACTTCTGAGTAGGATAAATGTCTATACTTCATTGGGAATGTATGCCATTCCCTCTTTGAGCCAAATCTATTGAGAGTAAGATTTACTCATTATTTACATTCTCCCTTCTTTCCCTCTACTACAATAGAGCCTTTTCTTCTCTTCCTGTGGTATTAATTATCCTCTAATGCCTCCACCTTCTTCTCCCAGTATAATCCTTTTTTCATGTCTTAATTGTTTTATACCCATCTGGTACCCACACCCTCTGTCAAATTATGCACCTTTCAAATGTCCTGATGGAAGTAGGATTCTCAAGAGTCACAAACATCATTACATCACAGTCTAGACCCACACCCTCTGCCCAACAACCCCTCCAGCTGTCCCAATAGAAACAACCCTCAGGAGCTAAAGTGTCATCACATCTTGATCAATTTATATGCACACCCTCTGTTCAAGAACTTTGCCTTCAGCTGTTAAAATAGAAATAACTCATGAACTGAAGTAAATCCTCACATCATGATCAATTTATACCCATACCCGCTGTCTAATAATGTTCCTTTTCCACTGCATGATCTTTTCTAGGTGCTTATAAAAGCTAACGATGAGGTTGAATCTTCTATTTGCTTGCCTCTGTTTCATTGTCAAATGAACTAGAGAAGGAAATAGCAAACCACTCCACTATCTTTGCCAAGAAAACCCCAAATGGGATCAGCAAGAGTCAGACAACTGAACAACAACAGCACTTAGCACCAGATTCAACCTGGGGATGCCAAAAAAAAAAAAGTCCTGTCTGAAAAATGACTTAAGTTTTATAAGTAAAGTAGAGGTAATGTGAAGATGATGGAGTTTGAGAGGTATTGGGAGTCATTGAACCTCAATGGAGGATATGGAAACTGTAAACACCTTATTATGAATCCCTTAAAGGTGAAATAGTTCTGGGAATCCTGAAAGTTTTTCAAGACTGGGTGGGGGAGAATGAAATCTGAAGCAGTTTTAAGAGAAAGAGCCACTGTGGGGGATGGGGAGGGAAGTAAGATTGGGGGGAAATTGTAAAATTCAAAATAAACAAAATATAATAAAAAAATTGAAAGAGCCAATATCTAAGTGTACTAACTAATGTGACAAAGTTGACCTTAGAGAATCTTGGTTCATGACCTACCATGGCTGGGTAGCCCCGAATGAGTCCCATACTCTGCTACTGCTTTTAGATCTAAGCTACAGAAAAAGTGCTGACCTGCAATGGTAAAGGAAGTTTCCTGATGTGGAAAATTAAATCAGTGAAATTATTGGCCTAGACCCTGTCCCTAGAGGAGGAAATCTCTTTTTCTCCACTAGACACTGAGATTTAGAGGGTTTTTTAAAACTAGCTTCCTGTTTTTATATAGGCCCTGCAGGCCATTACCAAGGCCTTCAACCAATCAGAACAAGACTTATAGTTGAAATCTGTTTCAATTTCACCCAGCCTAAATATCTTTAGGTGTCCATATCTTGTTCAAATATAGGTCTAAATAACTGATTCAATCAAGGAATGTTCTTACCTGACAAAGGTAATTCATTTTCAATGGACCCCTTACATCAGGAATCCAAAATAAAATTCTGTGAGTTTAATCTTAAAAATAATAAATAATATATATTAACCTTTACTGTTTGTCCTAATAAGAGACAAATGTTAACCTCCAAGGTTTGGCCTCAAGAAAGAACAAAAAAAATTAGGTTAACATGTTTATTAATATTTCTCTAAGTTTGCTGATTATGCAAGAGTGTGTGAGGGGGCATCAGCTAGAGAACAAGAATGGAGTCTTGGAACTGGAGTTCTTATACCTTCCACTATAAGAAGGTAAGTTTTGAAAAGCTCCCTCTTGTTTGTTTTTTTCACTGAATATGGTGACTTTATTGATGGTACACAAAAAGGACTCTAGGCTTCTCCCCCCTACTACAGGGGTGCTTTGGGATGAGCATGTGAATGGGGCATGAAATCCCTAATAGAGGAACACATGTTAAGGATGTGGGCTTCCCAGAGATGGAACTCCTTTTTTTTGGTGAGGGATGAAGATTTATCCATGGTTTCTTATTTACTTTATTCCTTGGACATCATGTAACCTATGAAGTCAACTACACAGTTGCTATAGCTATAATTATTTTCATGCCAGGCAATGAGCTTGACAAAGTGGTCAGAACAATATCAGCACCAGCATCAAATGTAGAAGAGTGGGTGTCACTGTTAAAGTCACATGATACAACCTGATCCTTTGTGTAGCCCAAGATACCCTTCGGGGGTTCATCTGATGCTTGCTTCATCACTTTCTTGATTTCATCATATTTTAGCAGGTTTCTCCAGGTGACAGATCAGATCCACAAGAGATACATTGGGAAAAGGAGCACAGAAGGCCATGCCTGTGAGCTTTCCATTCAGCTCAGGTATGTCCTTGCCTAAAGTAGCCTTAACAGCTCCAGTTGGAAGCAGGCATGATGTTTTGGGCGGCACCATGCCCATTATACTACAGCTTGCCAGAGGGAATATCTACTGTCTTCTGGGTAGCATTAATGGCATGTATTGTAATCATGAGTCCTTCCACGATGCCGAAGTTGTCATATGACCTTGGCCAAGGGGGTCAAGCAATTGGTAGTGCCAGAGACATAACTGACATATTAAAGGAATAATCATATTTCTCATGGCTCATTCCCATCACAAACGTTGGGGCATCAGCAGAAGGGGCAGAGATAATAACTTGCTTGGTTCCACACCCTCCAAGGGGACCCCAGCCTTGTCCATGGGGGTAAAGACACCAGTGGACTCTACAACATGTCAGCTCCAGCATCTGCCCATTTAATATTGGTGGGATCTTGCTCTGGGAAGATAGTAATGGCTTTTCCATTGCTCACCAGCTTTCCATTCTCAGCCTTGACAATGCCCTTGATCTTGCCATGGGTGGAATCATTTTGAAACATAAATCATGTAGTTGAGGTCAATGAAGGGGTCATTGATGACCACAATGTCTACACTGCCTGAATCAAATGCAGCCCTGGTCACCAGGCAGCCTGGTCACTATTCCCATTGACTCTTGTCTAAGTCTGATATTCTTTAATTATATATTTCTGATCATAAATTGTTCTCTCAGTCTGTTACTAATAGTTATAAATCTGAGTATTGTCTCCATGTAAAAATGCCAATCTTCTGTGTCAAAGCCTGTCTCCTGCATCTAAATGTTGACTTGGTCTGTGTCAATACTACCTGGTCAACTTTGTAATAGCACCAATAAATTCCTTCACCTAGATCAACAAACCACAAGATAAGAGACATCTTGGATGAGGAGAGAGCAATCCTATGGTTATTTGTAAACATTCCTTCTCCAGTCTTAAGTAGGATTCTTATCAATAGGAATTTGAAGCAAATATAACTTATGAGAGGATCATAATGTAGAACTATGTCATCTCTATGAAATCTCATTGGTTGCCTAATTCAGTTTTATGATTCTTTGTCCTTTCCATATAAATATGTCCCCAGATTTCTGTAAAACCATTGACATCTGTAAGGATGCCCATCTGCCTATGGTTCCGTTAAGATCCTAGAGAATAAAACTTCATTTAAAAAAACTAACTTTTGTCAATTCATTTTTTTTAGGTTTTTTTTTTTTTGCAAGGCAAATGGGGTTAAGCGGCTTGCCCAAGGCCACACAGGTAGGTAATTGTTAAGTGTCTGAGACTAGATTTGAACCCAGGTACTCCTGACTCCAGGGCTGGTGCTCTCGTGTCATTTCATTTTTGCCTAAGAAAATTATGGTTAACAACTCTGACCTTCACCATCTTGTTTCAGTAATATGACTGACTTAAAGCAGTGGATCCTAGCAGTGAGTTTGGAGAAGAACTGAGAGCACAAAGGGAGGAACAAGCTTGGTTTTATTGTTACCTTTTTCTTATCCATCAAGGAAGCAGCCCTCCACCTGGATGGAGCTGGATATGACAGGTGTGTCCAGGAGGACATGTCAGGAGAGATGACTCCTCCTAAACCCAGGATCTTTGTGCCTTATCATCTATGCCAAGACCCAACAAAGCAATGTAAATCTTCTCCTTCCAGAATGTTGGCACACCCAGTGACCTATAATGGGGATTAGAGGTCATCAAAGATATATATCAACTGATACAGCAGCAGCATTCTTCAGCAACTTTGGATGGATAAGTAAAGCATTTCATAGGAGAATGAAGGGTAGAGAATCATTTGAGGGGAATATTTGGGATTCAAATAGCAGGATTTATTATAAGAAAACATTCCCTTTCCAAGAGCAAGAGACAAAAGGTTCAAATACTTTTAGAATTTCTTTTAGGCAAAACTGCTGGATGTCTTAACCAAGAATAAGTGGTTGTTACAACAATGTTTGAGACCATTATCTTTACTGTGTCTATTCTTCTTACTTTCTATTATTAGACCTCCAGGTGGTTGGGGAATTTCAGCATTATTAGTCTATCAGAGATGTCACAAAATGGTTGTGATTCCTAGTTTTCTCCTACAATAGCCAAACTCCAAGAAGAAAATCACCTACTCAGGTTTATAATAGTTTCCCTCAACTTCCTTACCTCTTACTAACTTCTCAACCACAATGCAAACTGAAATTGCTCTCTCTTACCTAACTAAAACCCAAATTTAATGGCCTTTTCTCACTCTCTAACTCTTCTTGATCTTCCTTTTCTATAGTTTTTGGCACTATTTCCTCTTTTCTCTTTCCCTTACCCTTTCATGCTCCATCACTCCACTCATGTTTAAGTGCTATCGATTCTCATCCCACATCAATTATATCTGCATCATCCCCTTAGCTTCACTCTTTTTACCACTATTCTAGTTTGGGCTCTGATAATGTGATAGATGAGTAATTGGACCTCTTTTATTTCAATTAGATTTAATCAATTTCATATGATTCTAAAAGGATAATGTTAATAAATTCTATATATTAGGTCCCAGAGCTGTAAATTGTATATTGTAAATTTGCTTGCTTAATCATAGGAAGCTAACTTGAGGACCTCCATCCTTCTTTTGGCATGTTATTGTGACCAAGTCCATCGTGCATGGGATGACTCAATTCCCTCAGCTATTTTTGTTGCCTTTTCATCCCTTTTAAACCCTCTATTGTCCAACATGGGAAATAAGCATGAGCATTTGATCCATGAATGATCTTGGTTGTCAATCTTCTTTCTGCTTTTCTACTAGCCCATGGACCCATGTAGAGGTTTTGACATCTTTTCATCAGTCCAGACTATGGATCTGCTCATTGGTTTCTTAGGACCTACTGAAAGGTCAAGATAGTTCTGGTCTACACATTAGTGCATTTGTCAACCAATGGGATTCTGTATTTCATATAGACCTTCTTAGAGGGTCAAAAATAAGATCTATCAACCAATGTGATTCTGTATTTTTAGTATTTTTTTCAACTGTATTGTCTGGTTACTGAGCACTAAGGCCCTGGGAAAAGGGGTCATCTCAGATTCATTAGAGGAGGAACATGGATCCTTTAATAAGGGATCATAGAGCTCTGTCTTCAGTTTATTTTATTGCAGGTTGAACAATTTTGGATTCCATAATAGCATTTGTGATAGGACTCCCTATTTTCTTAACTTCCCTGACTTTCTTGACTTGTTCTTTCTATGAAACCCAATTGACTCTTAATTTCTTGGACTAGAGGCATAAAAGATTCTAGTCTTGTGAAGTTCAGGTCTTTCAGACTTGGTGTCTGTCTGAGACCACATCTTGACGTACTGACTAAATGGAGGTAAGAGGAGAGGGTCAGAGAACAGGGAACTATTTGTATCCTTGTTGTATTTGAACATAGTAAACCTCCTTTATTTAATAAAACTTTCAAGTACCTCATGTCACCCCAGTGTTGAACTTGAACTAAGAAGGTACTAGAATTAATGTTTTTCCTGCACCATTTGATATAGTCTCAGCAGGTTGGGACAAGAAGAATTGTCTCCTTGATTCACACTGTGGTTGTGAGGGGAGCCTTGCAAATACTCAAGAGAAAAGTCATCTGATCAGATGGTGGGACATTGCCTGACTTCCTGTTGCCAGGGCCCACTTGATCTTATATGGTGAAGTCCTTTCTGTGGGATTAGTAGCAGGCTCCAGCTTTGGCAGATGGATTAGTTTGGGGGATGTTGGAGCAGGCTTCCCAGGAGGCCAAAGAGAGTAGCAAAGCCAGCACTCCTTGGATGTTGTCAACTGTGCTGAACTGCCAGCATAGTCAGATTGAAAGTAAATTAAGCCAGCAAATTCAGTAGCTAGGAAGAGAGCTCTTAACCTTTGGAGACTGATCAAGTAAAGTAGAGAGACAACTGATGTAGGTGAGGACTTGAGGGGACCCCAGTAAAAAAGTCACCCTCTATATTCTCTGAGCCAGAAACCCAATTCTGGAAATACAAACAAGGAGACTGGAGAACAGACTGCAAAGACTAGGGAACTTCTATCAGCAGTAGGAAAGCTCCAGGTTTTTACTTTTACTGCTCCCAAAAGGAGGTTTTGAAGAGTCCTTTCTCTGAAGGAGCAGACTGACCCTCCCAACCAAAGGACTGGGGTAGTTTCAGAAGTTGAAACAGAAACTGGAGGAATCTCTAAAGCATTGACTCCTGAAGGTGTCATGTGATGTAGTAATGTTGAAAAGTTCTCTACTAGGATCGACTAGGTGGTACAATGGATAGAGCCCTGGAGTAAGGAGGACTTGAATTCAAATGTGTGACACTGGGTAGGTTACTTAATCCCAAATGCTTCCAAAATAAAAAAATAAAAGCTCTCTGTTTTGGATTTCAATAGCCTGCAAAAACTTGCTGAAGATTGTTAGAACTTAAAGAAGGGTTATGCTCTTTGTTTCTTTTTGGATGGCTAAAACAACTGTTTTCAGTTGTTGTTCAGTTGTGGCTGGCTCTTTGGGTCTTCATTTGGGGTTTTCTTGTCAAAGAGACTGGAATGACTTGCCTCTTCCTTCTCCAGCTCCTTTTATTAATAAGGAAAATGAGGCAAAGTTAAGTGACTTGTCCAAGGTCACAGAGCTAGTAAGTATCCAAGGCTGTATCTACTGGACCAGAGTTATCTGTACCTGACCTTTTAAAAAATGAATTCCCCTTGCAGCCAGTCAAAAGGTGGGACTCCGAAGTTTGTTAAGGAAATCAAATGGATAGATTGTATTTCTGCAGTCCCACCAATGCCTGTCATATCCAATATCCAGGCTATCTCAGAAGCCACTGGATACTGCTTTCTAGGTAGAACCCCACCCCCACCCCACCTTTGGCTTGAGATTTTAGTATTGAGTCACCACCACATATTACATGGATGATCTAATGTCTCCAGTTGTTTTATAAAAAACTGGGGAAACAAAGTTCGAACTTTATGATATACTGGCAAGGTAAAGCAAATTAGATCCAAGACCACTCAGTAGATACAAGGGCATTGAGAGATTTATAAGTATTTTTTAAAAGTAAAATAGTTATTATTTTTAAATTCAGTAACTTTTTAATGATACAATAATAGATGATTTTCCCAAAATCATGTTACTTACAAGAAAATTAAGCTTAACTCAGGAAAATAAGCCTTTACCCCAGTAGCTATACAAAGTTATCAATGATACAAAATGGAGTTAATTTGATTCTTTCAATTCAATTGATTCTTGCAGTTCAATTCAATTGGTCATGGAAATTTAGCCTCCCAAGGATCAGTACCTATAAACTAATTCTATGGGATTTTAAAATATGGTCATAGTCATCAGAGTGGACTAGCATGAACCTCTCTGGGACTAACCTGAAACAGGTTTTAATGCAGCAACTAATATAAAGTCTAAAAAGAATTATAAGGCAGAAGGCTGTTGCCCATTTACCAAGAATGGCTACTAGGCCATTTTCCTGCAGTCAAATGAACCAAGAAGTGGGATGATACAAAATGGACTCAACTTTGGTTTCCTCTCTTGTCATCAGGTAAAATTTGAGCTGGAGATTGGGACAATTATGATTTAGGTTAATATTGCTCTCTGTGCAAATAGTCATTCTAGAAATGGATGAGGAGTCACATAGTCTATCCATAGGAAGGAGTTTTAGATGTGACTCCAGAAACATGGGATTGACAATAAGGCAATTAACACCTATTAATTAGCATATCCAACACATATAAAATGCAATTTAGTAAAAACAGGTAAATCAAGCCCTTTGGTACTAGGGGCTCTTCAGTCATACTGAAACCTGAGATATGCGCTAAACCCCTCACTCAAATGGATCATTCTGGATGACTATAGAGGATAGTTCTTGAAGGTAAGAGGTACTTGTTCAGTCCCTTCTCATGACTTCTAGGAATTTAGGTTACTCAATTGGAAACCTTAGCGCTACCTGAGTCATTCCATGTAACAAATAGCTCTACAACTCTTCTTGATCTTGTCAATACTACAGACCTGGTAGCCCAAGCCCAGTAACATGGGGCTATCAAATTTTCCAATACCTTTTTCTCTATGTGGTTAAGATAAGTCAGAAATAGTTTGTTTTCATCTAAGGAGTCTAATATACTTGGTCCTCCTTCTCCAAAGATATATGAATAATCTTTCATACTGCTACATTATCATAGCCAGAGACCTGAAAGAGGCCTCCCTACCTCAAGGGATTGATGTGCATCATTACATTGATGATATAATATTGATAGATCATATGAGGACACTGAAGCAAATCAGATGATGGCCCATAGGAGGGACAAGGGTTGAAAAATTAACCCTAAGAAAATCCAGGGTCTAATCTGATCAGTCAAGTTTTGGGGAAATACAATGAATGGAAAAATCCCAGAATAAATTACTGACATTTGATTCTCTGTGATCTAAGAAGGAAGTTCAAAGACTTAGTGGATTCTTAAGACCTTGATTTCTCAACTGACAATCCTGATAGATGCAATTTACCAAATCACCCACAAGTCTGTGTCTTTCAAATAGGGTCCCAAAAAGCCTTCAAGATGTAAAGAAGGATATCCAACAGTCTTTTCTCTTGGGTCCTTATGATTCTTCAATGTCCATGTTTTGGAGGTCTCTGTCTATAGAGATCCAGTTGAATGGAGCTCTTGGCTGGCACCAAATTATTTTAGGTAGCCAGAATAAGCCACTGTTAGATTTCTGGACTTCCAAGAGTCCCAGAGAAGATACTCACTATACTGCTTTTTAAAAACAATTACTTTGCTCTTACAGGATATGAGTTGCAATCTTTTTTCCAGAGTTTCCTATTAAGGATTAGATGATACAAGATAGTCCCTCTAGCAAGATATGTAAAATATAGGAGGTTTTTACTGCTAAATGGAAATGGTAGTTTAGAAATCATTTTTGCTTGGATACCTCTGGTATCAGTGCATTTTCCTAAAAATAAAAATGGTGATTATGTCAGAGACTGAGACTACCAGTCTAGAACCTGCCTTCTCCACTGACCTAGGCACTCCCCCAATAAAGACCTGGCTCCTGAGGAATGCCATCTTTCTGATTAATAGATTATTCCATTTGGCACAAAAGAGTTATATACATCTGGACTTCAGCAGCTGTTCACATGTCAATTTTCCACAGATGGGAATAACACTAATGTAAGAAGAATTATTGACTATGCCATAAGTGTCTATGCAGAGTTTATGGTGTTTCTGGAGCTTCTCCTGCTCATCACTACTTCACATTAGAGAGAGAAATCTTCACCTAGATGTCAATATTTGAACCATGTTCTTGGTGCTGCTCTGACTTATCACCACCATTTTGCAATAGGATACCTACTGTGAGTTGCAGATAAAGCATCATATGGGACAGACTGTGAGACTTTGAGATCAGTCTTTCTGAATGGAGAATGAAAGACTTAGGAATTCTAGTTTATGTCCTCCTGTACATTTTGGTTTTTTGGTTTTGTTTGTTTTTGTTTTTGCTTTTCTTAATAATCTTAGTAGTGCCGAATGTACTATCTATGATAGGAGGACTGTCCAGTCATTTATGTGGTGGAAAGTCCTTTAGAAATCATTAGGAAGAAAAAAAAAAGAAAATCATTAGTATCTTGCTAGGCAGAGGCAATATGTGAGAGGACCAATTTTTTTTTGACCTGGCATCCTTGACTTTTCTGATTTCTTTTGACTACCTTGACTTTCTCCTTCCATGCAACCTGATTGACTTCAGCTTCTTTGATGCACTTTCTTGTCCTGGGCACAGAAGGCCCAGATCACCAGACTTGGTTGCCTAAGATTACATGAGTCACTCTATCCTGATGATATACTGACCAGATACTTTTACAAATGGAGGTTGGGGGGGGGGGGGGCAGTCCTGTCTAGAACAGCTAAGTGCCATTGTATCATTTTTTAAAATTTTAATTTACTTCTCTCATTATATGTAAAGATAATTTTTAACATTCACTTTTGTAAAGTTTTTTCCCTCCTATTCTTCCCTCCTCCATCCTAGAATAAAAGTAACCTGGTATAGGTTATGCATGTATAATTGTATTATACATATTTATATATTAGTCACACTGTGAAAGAAGAATCAGGAAAAAAGGGGGAACTACAAGAAAGAAAAAACAAAAAATATTTTTAAAAAAGTGAAAATAGTATTCTTAGATCTGTATTCAGATTTCATAACTCTTTCTCTGGATATTGATGATATTTTCCATTGCTGAGAAGAGCTTGTTTGTTTGTTTTGCTCATTTTAAAAGATGAACTCTACTCTTGGGGCACAGGGGACAGAGTTCCAAGTTTCCTGTGTTGGGGACCAGGGGTCATTAGCTTTCTGTACTGGGGCCTCAAGTGCTGATTGCTTGCTCCCTGCATTAGAGTAACTGACCTAGGCCCACCTCTTGTGCCTTATTCCATGGTTTGCTTTCTGTGCAGAGGCTGGGGTCCTCTCTGCTGACCACCAGTTCCATTGGCCTGCTGAGCCTGGACATAGAGGCCTTGGTTACTGATCTGTGGCTTAGACCCTCTACTTTCCCCATTCACTGCCAGCCTGGGCTGCATTCCCCTTTTACCCAAGTGACACAGACTTTTCCTGAAGTCCCTTGAAGATGTCTGGAGCTGAATTTTTTTTTTTGTCTCATTTTGTGGGTTCTGTTACTCCAGAGTCTGTTTAGATGTTTCACTTAAATTGTTTTAGAGGGAAACTGAAAAAAGTTCAGGGAGTTTCCTAGCTTCTTTATACCATTCTTGGTTTCACCCAGGAAGTTTCTAGATAGTTGTTCATTGTGTTCTTTGACATATATATATATATATGTATATATATATATATATATATATATATATATATATATATACATACTTGCTGTGTTAGAACACAGTAAGCCACCTTTGTTCAGTAACTGACTAGTGCCTCCTTTCATCCTAAATTAACTTGAACTGTTTTGACTTTAGAACCCCACCCACAATAACCTTTTACTTGCAATATTTTAATAGCCTACAAATTAGTTTTCCTATTTTCAGTTTCTGTTCTCTCTCCAATTCATCCTTCATATTGCTGCCAATATAAACATCCTAAGATTATCACACCCCTGTTCAATAAGTTTTACTGGACCAGGTCTCTGATAGTTGATAATCTGAGAGTCTCTTCCCTAGAACAAAGCTTCACTATCTCCATAATTTTTCACTTATTCTACAGCCTTTATCCTTACCTCCCTTCCACTGGAACCCTAGACTCTAACCTGGAAAATAAGGTTCTGATAAGCAAAATTCCATTTCAGGGACAACCGGATGGCATGGTGGATAGAGCACCAGCCCTGGAGTCAGGAGGACCTGAGTTCAAATCCAGCCTCAGATACTTAATGATTGCCAAGTTGTGTGATCTTGGACAAGTCACAAATAAATTTTAAAAAATTAAAAATTTTTTCATTTCATCTTTTCCCAAAAAGATATCCATATTAATTCTCAGGCTTCTCTACATGGAAATGTACCCTTCAACCCTATCTTCCTGCTTCCCTTTTTGTGTTGTTTTCCTCAGTTAGAATATAAACTCCTTGAGGGTAATTACTGTCTTGCTTACTCATTTTTCTCTTTTCAACACTTAGCATAGTATTATCACATTTTAAACACTTAATAAATGAATAGATGATACTCTCTCATCTATATATCAATGATAAAATACAAATTCTTCTTCTTGGCATGAAAAGCCCTTTATAGAATGGATCCACTCTATATTTCCAGACAAATGCATTTCATATTATTTCCCTTTATGTACTCTATATTCCAGACAAAATGGTCTACTTAATTTTCCCTAAAATTGTCCTTTGATCTTCTACCTCTGAGTCTTTACACAGCTTAGCCTTCATATTTAGAAATCACTCATTTCTCATGCCCAACTCTTAAAATAATTTAATCTCCTGCAGAGGATCTTTCCTGAAAACCCTTAATGGTACTTCCGTGTTTGCGTTATATTCCATCTCTCTTTCTCTCTGTATATGTTACAATTTCTGTCTTTTTCTTAGGAAAATGAGAACTAATGAGGGAAGGAATTATTCTGTGCAGGATTTTATAGCATTAGTATGGAGATGTGATTCCCTTTGAGAAGTGTTGTACCAGTAATCTGGACTAGAGGGTTAGTAGGCAGGAGCAAGATCTGCTGACCAGGGGCAGCTAGGTGGCACAGTGGATAAAGCACTGGCCCTGGAGTCAGGAGTACCTGGGTTCAAATCCAGTCTCAGACACTTAATAATTACCTAGCTGTGTGGCCTTGGGCAAGCCACTTAACCTCATTTGCCTTGCAAAAAGCCTAAAAACAAACAAAAAAAGAAATCTTGAGGGACAGGACTTCAGAAAAGCCTGAAAAGACCTGCATGAACTGATATGGAATGAAATGAACAGAATCAGAAGAACATTTTATATATATATATATATATATATATATATATATATATATATATATATATATACACTAACAACAACATGGGGTGATGAAAAACTATGATGGACTTGTTCATTTCCGTAGTAAAATGATCAAGACAATTTTAAGAGACATGATGGAAAATATCATCTATATTTGGAGAAAGAGCTGTGGAGTTTAAATAAAGACCAAAAGTTTATTACTTTAAATTTTTTAAAAGTTATCTTATATATTTTGTCATTTTTTCCACTCCAATGTTTTCTTTCTTTAGTTTAAATTTGATTCTTCTCTCACAACATGATCAATATGGAGCTATTGTTTAGCATTATTATAAATGTAGAGCCTGTTGCTTTCTGGGTGAGGGGGAGGAAGAAGGGAGAAAGATGTTGTAAAATCTTACCAAAAAATGATTGGTAAAACCTACTGCCACATGTAGTTGGAAAAACAAATAAAATTTTAAAATATATATAAAAAAGATTCATATCTCCTAAGTCTAGGAGTTTATATGAATATGTTGTTATTCTTTCTGTCCTAATAATTTTCTTGCTTATAGAAATTTGCATTTCTCTTGGGGTAGGTGTCATTTCAATATGAGTCCATTTATGTTGAGGATTTCCATTTGGAATTAGAGTCTGTTCTTCTTTTCATTATGCCTCAGTCTCACTTAAGCAAGATTATATCTCCTCTCCTTTTACAAAGATCTAAACCTCTCCCCAAACTTATAGTCACATCACAGAAAGATATAGTAGCAGCCACCCCAAATATAAAAAGATGGAGGAATAAAAATTAGAACAGGAAAGGAGAGAGAGAGAGAGAGAGAGAGAGAGAGCGAGCGAGAGCGCAACAAGGGGAACAGTCCATTTGGATGGGAATAACCTGGCAGCTTGTACTACCGGCTGCCAAGCCAGGTGTTCCTTCTCTTGTACTTCTCTCCCAAAAGGAAAAGAAACTGTCCAACTTAATGGAGACACAAGTTTTGAGCTAATCCTTCTTTTACAGGCTAGTAAAGAAAAATATACAATCCCTTTGGTTTCTCTACAATCTCATCATTAGTTCTTTGGAGGTTAGAGAGAGTAGGGAAAACTTTTTCTCAGTCTCCAATTTCCAGTGTCTACAACTGAAACGTGATATTTGTATTTCATTCTTGAAAAACACCATCATGTCAGGGATTTGAGGTCATGACAAACACATGAATTGAATCTGAATGAGGGAGTGCTGGACCAAGTTACCAGCCTCACTTAACTCTCCAGAGTCATCTGGATCCAGTAGCCAGATATGAATCAGGACAACTAGAGATGGTCCTGGATAGGAGGTAATAAGACTTGCCCAAGGTCACACAGCTAGTAGGTGTCAAGTAACTGAGGCTGAATTTGAACTCAGGTCCTCCTGACTCCAAGGTTAGTGCTCTCTCCTCTATGTCACCCAACTGCCTCATAGGAGAAAAGATCACCTGCTCCTCCTTCTCTATACTTCATCCTGCTTAGTAGAAAACAAGAAAGGCTCTTGTTCTAGTTGTCCTCTCTCCCAGAAGCTCTATAATATAGTCCCTGAAATCCAATCTTCAAAAACTGTTAAACATTGGGACTCTTATTAGTCTTTCATTCCTTTGCAAAGATATCTAGGAAAGGAGCTTCTGAAAACAGGATGATATAGGAATTAGTGAATTTTGTGGCCCTGCAATGCCTATAATACATAATATATGACTAATAGAAGCTTATTAAATTGAAGTAAGAGCAGAAACTGTTTTTTGCTTAGCATAAGAATTCCTTAGCTAAATTAGCTAAATTGAATGGAATTTAGAATATCATTCTAATTATATAAACTATTTGCACAGCTTTTTTCAGGATCATATCTATTTCATAAAGTGATAATTAATGGGCGGAGCCAAGATGGCACCATGAGAACAGGTTTTCCTAAGAGCTCTCTCTGAAATATTTCAAAAACCTTAAAATTATGACCAATTAAAACACCAAGAGACAATACCCACAGAAAGATCCAATGAGGCAATTCTTCAGCCCAAGGTAACCTGGAAGATTGTGGGAAGGCTCTGTTCCATGGGGTTGGAGGGGGTAGCAGCACAACTAGGATCACCATGCTGGAGCAAAGGAGCTCCAGCCTTCCGGGAACAGCGCTTGGGGGTGCCTTGGTCTCTGGGAATGCTGGCTGCTGACTGTAGAAGTTGTTTGCTGACCTGCCAACCCAAGAAACACCAATACAACTTGGAAGATCAGTGGGGAAACCTCTGCCAGAGTGAGCATGAAACCCAGGCCAACTTGTCCCTCAATGCAACCGTGACCCTCAGCACAGCTACAGCCATCAAGGCAGCCCAGATCCCAGGAAATGGAAGCAGACCCTCAGAGTTACCCAGCAGGAAGCCACCCTGCATCTGTTTTCAGAGCACTCAGCCTATGGAAGGTACAGGGGTGGGGGGAGATTGTTGAGGTCTCTCCTCTGTCCTTGTGACAAGACTCTGGTGCTTTGTCCATATTTAGACCCTAGTAGCAGTCTGAGGCCCCCCAGTGCCATAGAGCAGGGACCCTCCTCACAACTCCAGGGCAGAAGGCTCCACAGACCCAAGCACAGCCCAGGAGAGCAATCAGGGCCTCAGAACTGAGGTCCTTGTGGGGGTGTCCCAATAATACTCAAAAGCTCAGGAAGCACCCCAAAACCAGGGCATAGACTGGGGAAATGAGTAAACAGGAAAAAAAGAACCTGACCATAGACAATTACTTTGGTCCCATGGAGGATCAAAACATACACTCAGAAGACAACAAAGTCCAAGCTTCTGTATCCAAAGTCTCCACAAAAAATAGGAGTTGGGTTCAGGTTGTGGAAGAACTCAAAAAATATTTTGAAAATCAAATAAGGGAGGTAGAGGAAAAATTGGGAAGAGAAATGAGAGAGATGCAGGAAAAACATGAAAATGAAGTCAGCAATTTAGACAAGGAGATATAAAAACAAAAGCTGAAGAAAACAGCATGTAAAAAACTAGCTTAGGTCACATGGAAAAAGCAGTCCAAAAAGTAAATGAGGAGATGAATGCCAAAAAGTAGAATTGGTCAGATGGAAAAGGAGATAAGAATGTTCTCCAAAGAAAATGACTCCTTCAAATGTAGAATAGAGCTAAAGGATGCAGATGACTTTTAGAGGAATCAGGAAACAATCATACAGTGAATGAAAAACTAGAAGAAAACATGAAATATTTCATTGAAAAAAAAACTGATCTGGAAAACAGATCCAGCAGAGACAAATTAAAAATTATTGGGCTACATGAAAGTCACTATCAGGAAAAGAGCTTTGACTTAATTTTTAAAGAATTTCTACAGGAAAATTGCCCTGATATTCTAGAAACAGAAGGTAAAATAGAAATTGAGAGAATCCACTGATCTCCTCCTGAAAGAGATCTGGGGGAACAAAAGCCTCAAGAACATTATAGCCAAGTTCCAGAACTCCCAAGTCAAAGAGAAAATATTACAAGTAGCCAGAATGAAACAATTAAAATATCATTGTGTTGCAGTTAGGAATACACAGTATTTAGCAGCATCCACATTAAGGGCTTGTAGGGCTTGGAATATAATATTAAAATTCTTGAAGGAATGCAACCGAGAATCAACTGCCCAGCAAAACTGAACATCCTCTTCCAGGGGAAAAGATGGACTTTCTTTTTAGTTTTTTTTAAAGGCAATGGGGTTAAGTGACTTGCCCAAGGCCACACAGCTAGGTAATTATTAAATGTCTGAGGCCGGATTTGAACTCAGGTACTCCTGACTCCAGGGCCAGTGCTCTATCCACTGCTCCACCTAGCTGCCCCTAAAAGATGGACTTTCAATGAAACAGAGGAATTTCAAGTGTTCTTGTTGAAACAGCCAGAGTTGAACAGAAAGTTTGATCTTCAAATACAGGACTCAAGTGAAGTATAGAAAGGGTGGACAAGAAGGGTAAATTATGAGGGATTTATTGATGATGAACTGTGTGTATTCCTGCATGGGAAGATGATACTGATAATACTCATATAACCTCATTTATTAGAGCAGTTAGAAGGAGCATATGTAGACAAGGCACAGGAGGGAGCTGAATTTGAAGCTATAATATATTGTAAAAATGGAGCCAATGGGTGAAAAGGAAATGTACTGGGAGAAAGGGAAAGGAGAGGTAGAATAGACTACGATATATCATATAAAGGAGTCAAGAAATAGCTTTTGGGGGCAGCTAGGTGGAGTAGTGGATAGAGCACCGGCCTTGGAGTCAGGAGTACCTGGGTTCAAATCCAGTCTCAGACACTTAATAATTACCTAGCTGTGTGGCCTTGGCCAAGCTACTTAACCCCATTTGCCTTGCAAAAACTAAAAAAAAATAGCTTTTGCAAGTATGGAAGGGGGGGAGGGTGAGGAGGAATGAGAGAGAGCTTTCATTCTCATCAGAAATGCCTCAGAGAAGAAACAGCATGCATATGCAATAGGGCATAGAAATCTAGAAGAAAAATGAGAGAAAGGGGATGGGAGAAAGGGGACAGGGGGAGGGGAAAGGGGATGTAACTGATAGAGGAGAGGGTAGATCATGAGATAGGATAGCCAGATATAACACATTTTCTTTTTTTTTTTTTTATACTTTTTACAAGGTAGTGGGATTAGGTGGCTTGTCCAGGACCATGGGGCTGGGTGGTTGCTGGGTCCCTGGTGTAGGATGTAGGATTGGGGCTTCCTGCCCACAGAGCTATTTCTCTCTGTCTGCTGTGCCATTCAGCTGCCCCACAGCACACTTTTGAAGAGGGACAGAGTGAAAGGAGAGAGAAAATATAATAAATGGTATTGGGGAGGAATGGATGGAGGGAATTACAATCAGCAACAACAACTGTGGAAAAATATGGAAGTAACTTTTCTGGTGTATTGTTTTTTCAAATTTTTGCTTTTATTCTGATATTTCTTTTTTTTAACATTTAAACATTTTATTTGTTTTCCAATTATATACAATAGTAATATGTACCCATCATTTTTTGCAAGGCTCTGAATTCTACAATTTCCCCCCCCCCCGCTCCCTCCCCCCCCAGAAGACAGTCTGACAGTCTCTACATTGTTTCCATGCCATACATTGATGTAAATTGAATGTTGTAAGACTAAACATAAGAATAATCATAAACCCCCTCCCCCAACCCAAGAAGATGAGAAACTTCAAGAATAGAGAGAGAAAAAAAATTGTACTTGTACTTCAGTCTATGTTCAGATTTCAATGGCTCTCTCTCTCTGGGGTGAGTTGCTATCTTTGTCATAAGTCTACCAGAGAAGTTGCTTCAATATTTTTCCCTCAGTTGCTATTGCTAGCTGTACCTCCACTCTAATTCTCCCCACTCTCATTTATTTTATTCTCTCTCTCTCCTTTCATCCTGGCCCTGTCTAAAAGTGTGTTGCATCTGAATACCTACCCTCTCCCTCAATCTTCCCTCTCTTCTATCACCTATTCCCCTCTTCCCTCCCCTTCATTTCCCCTCATCCTGTCCCTTTCCTCCCATCCTTCTCCAGGGCAAGTCATTTCATCCTTGAGCCATTTCCGATGAGAATGAAGGCTCATTCATTCCCCCTTGCCTTCCTCCCCCTCCACTCCATTAAAAAAACTTTTTCTTGATTCTTATGTGAAAACTCTCAGCTTCTTCTTCATCTCCTTTTCCTGCCTCTCAGTACTTTCCTCTATCGCCCATTGACTCCATCCCTTTACCATATGATACCATTATATTCCACTCCTTCCTATGTTCTGTCTATATATGCACCTTCTAACAGCTCTTATAAATGAGAAAGTTCATATGAGTTATCAATATCTTCCTGTGCAGAAATATAAACAGTGCAACATCATCAAGTTCCTCATAGTTAATCCCTCTCTTCCACTCCCTCTATGTTTCACCAGAGTCCTGTACTTGCAGATCAAACTTTTTGTTCCTCTCTGGTCATCTTGATAGGAAAGTTTGAAAGTCCCCTGTTTCATTGAAAGTCTATCTTTTCCCCTGGAAGAGGATGTTCAGTTTTGCTAGGTAGTTGATTCTTGGTTGTAAAGCAAGATCTTTTGCCTTCCAGAATATCGTATTACAATCCCTATGAGCCCTTAATGTAGATGCTGCCAGATCCTGTGTAATCCTGACTATGAAGCCTTGGTAGGTGAATTGTCTGTTTCTGGAAACTTTTAGAATTTTCTCTTTGATTTGGAAGTTTTGGAATTTGACTATAATATTCCTGGAAGTTTTTCTTTTGGGATCCCTTTCAGGGGGTGACTTGTGAATTCTCTTGATTTCTATTTTACCCTCAGCTTCTAGGATCTCAGGGAAATTTTGCTGTATTATTTCTTGAAAAAATGAAGTCTAGGCTCTTCTCCTGGTCATGGCTTTCAGATAGCCCAGTAATTTTTAGGTTATTTCTTCTGGATCTGTTTTCAAGGTTGGTTGTTTTTCCAATGAGATATTTCACATTTTCTTCTAATTTTTGGCTTTTTTGGAAGAGTTTTATTTCTTCCTGAATTCTTGCAAAATCATCAGCTCCCTTAAGTTGCATTTTGCATTTGAAGGAGTTATTTTCTTCAGGGAGCTTTTTTTTAATCTCTTTTTCCAGCTAGTCAATTCTGCTTTTTAAGGCATTTTTCTCTTCATTTACCTTTTGTTGTGCTTTTTTCCATTAGACCTAAACTGGTTTTTAACATATTATTCTCTTGAATTTCTTTTTGTATATCTTTCACCAAGCTATTGATTAGGTTTTCATGATTTTTCTGCATTGCTCTCATTTCTTCTCCCAATTTTCCCTCCACCTCCCTTAATTGCTTTTCAAAGTCTTTTTTGAGCTCATCCACAGTCTGAGCCCATTTTCTATTTCTCTTGGAGATTTTGGATATAGAAGCTTCAATTTTGTCATCATCTGAGTATGTGTTTTGTTCTTCCATGGGACTAAAGTAATTCTCTACAATCAGATTCTTCTTTTTCCTGTTGTTTACTCATTTCCTCAGTCCAAGACTAATTTATAGCACTTCTTAGGCTTTGGGGTTGTTGTTTTTTTTTTTGGACACCCCACTGGGATCTTTATTCCTCTAAGGTCTTATGCTCTCTATTT